>NW_011487677.1:5076-5581 GCF_000754665.1 Bison bison bison
GAGCTTGGTGGGCTACAGTTCATTAGGTTGCAAAGAGCTGCACACAACTGGAGTGACTTAGTACACAAGCACACAAGGAGGAGGTCATGGCAATCTCTGATTTATAACCAGTCAGTCAAATGTACAAGTAATAACTTTAACTTGCAACTTGCCACTAAAGTCAAAAGAGTGAGTTTAGAGTTTACAATCAACCTACAATCTGGTCTGTATGCTGGTCTGTCAGAAGCATGGATGATAACTGGGCTTGTGACTGGTATTGGAAGTAGGGCAGGGGAAAATCTTGTAGGAATGGATTTTGACCTGTGTGATCTGATGCTATCTCCAGGTGCATGCATGTGTGCTCAGTCACTCATCTGTATCTGACTTTGCAAACTCATAGACTGCAGCCCATGACAGACTTTATTTTTCTGGACTCCAAAATCACTGCAGATGGTGACTGCAGCCATGAAATTAAAATAAGAAAAGCTATGACCAACCTAGACAGCATATTAAAAAGCAGAGACAT
>NW_011487678.1:0-566 GCF_000754665.1 Bison bison bison
TTAGGCTCTCAGACAATTTCATAGTGGGGGGATATGGGCCGGCAAGTGGTTTTCCTGGGAGCTGGTGTAGAAGGTCTCATGGGAAAACCTTTCTGGTTGTTTCCTCTAGCAACAGGTTCTTCTGATATTGAAATCCTGTGCATTTTTCCCTATTATCCCTCAGTGATGCTTTCTTTCTTTCCCTTTACCTACACCCCAGGATGGAAATGACCAGAGTACTGTTCTCTTTAGTGCTTTTGTTATGTGCATGGTATAAGGAATGAGGTGCAAGCACCTGTTGCTTGAGTCTGCTTAGTACCTTTAGAAGGCAGGGAGAGGCAGCAGACTGTCACCGGAGTCTGTCAGACTGCCTTGGTGTCACACAGGTCCTCTGCTCCCCTCAGTCTGAAATGCGCCCTTCTTCACTTTTCCCATTGGCATTCACTTCCTCTAGGCCCCTCTCAGTCTGAATTAAGGAACTTCATCTTTTTGTGCCTGTAGCACCTGGAGGAAAGCACTCTTCTTGTTCCGCCCATGTGATGACATTAACCTTCCAGCTCCTATTGGCAGATGTTCGTTGGGTGCCC
>NW_011487678.1:4211-4647 GCF_000754665.1 Bison bison bison
TCCATGCCTCTGTTCTATTCCAGATAGATTATAACAAACTCCTTTTGTGCATGGGCCATGCCTCCCACATTTTCTGTACCCTACTCAAGATGTAGCTTAGTACTGTTGATACACATTTTATGAAGATTTTGTGTGCCTTTTTTATAGTACACAGTTACTTTTCTGTATAAAGTTGATGATCTTCATTTCTTAGAACTACAGCAAAAATTGTATCAACAAAAATGCTTAGAGGGAGAGAAGTTTCATTTAACAGAATTTCTTGTTTGCCAGATTCCAGGATATCAATGGGTATCAGATTGCTTTGTCAAATAGCTACAAATGTTTCTAAATATGTGCTCTCAATTTATATCATTACTCTGTACAATAATGAACCATAAGGAGTTTGGCATCTGTCCACAGGCCACACTCTGAGTAGTTTTGCCCTGGACTAGCATTT
>NW_011487679.1:0-367 GCF_000754665.1 Bison bison bison
TGGAGCAGGAGGAACAATAGCTGGACCAAAAGGCAAGACTTACAATCCACTAGGAAGATGTAGCCATCATAAGATTTATGTGCTGAGAAACATAGCTAAAAATCGTATGAAGCAAATCTATTAGAAATATAATTGCGCAAAATAATAAATTTAAAAATTTCTGTAAACAACATAGAATTTTTTTCAAAATACTCATAGAATATGTTAGCCGAAAAAAATCAATACAATGCAAGAAAATTTATATGTGCTATAAGAATGGCAGACAATAGACTAAAATTTGAAATTAAAAGCAAAAAGAGCCAAAATGAAAAAATGTCTTGAAAATAAAGATACTCTTCTCAATTATTGGTGTTAAAGATGAAATCAA
>NW_011487679.1:4720-5134 GCF_000754665.1 Bison bison bison
GCATATAAGTTAAATAAGCAGGGTGACAATATACAGCCTTGACGTACTCCTTTTCCTATTTGAAACCAACCTGTTGCTCCATGTTCAGTTCTAACTGTTGATTCTTGACCTGCATACAGATTTCTCAAAGGCAGATCAGGTGGTCTAGAATTCCCATCTTTTTCAGAATTTTCCACAGTTTATTGTGATCCACACAGTGAAAGCCTTTAGCATTGTCAATAAATGTTTTTCTGGAAATAGATGTTTTTCTGGAACTCTCTTGCTTTTTTGATGATACAGCAGATGTTGGCAATTTGATCTCTGGTTCCTCTGCCTTTTCTAAAACCAGCTTGAACATCTGGAAATTCATGGTTCACGTATTATTGAAACCTGGCTTGGAGAATTTTGAGCATTACTTTGCTAGTGTGTGAGATG
>NW_011487680.1:0-911 GCF_000754665.1 Bison bison bison
TAATTTTCATTTTTATAACCTACTCAGTTCAGTTCAGTCACTCAGTGGCGTCCTACTCTTTGCAACCCCATGAATTGCAGCATGTCAGGCCTCCCTGTCCATCACGAACCCCCAGAGTTCACTCAAACTCACGTCCATCGAGTTGGTGATACCATCCAGCCATCTCATCCTCTGTCGTCCCCTTCTCCACCTGCCCCCAATCCTTCCCAGCATCAGAGTGTTTTCCAATGAGTCAACACTTTGCATGAGGTGGCCAAAGTACTGGAGTTTCAGCTTTAACATTCCTTCCAAACAGCACCCAGGATTGATCTCCTTTAGAATGGACTGGTTGGATCTCCTCGCAGTCCAAGGGACTCTCAAGATTCTATTCCAACATCACAGTTCAAAATCATCAATTCTTCGGCGCTCAGCTTTCTTCACAGTCCAACTCTCACATCCATACATGACCACTAGAAAAACCACAGCCTTGATGAGACGGATCTTTCTTGGCAAAGTAATGTCTCTGCTTTTGAATATGCTATTTAGGTTGGTCATAACTTTCCTTCCAAGGAGTAAGCATCTTTTAATTTCATGGCTGCAATCACCATCTGCAGTGATTCTGGAGCCCGAAAAAATAAAGTCTGACACTGTTTCCACTCTTTTCCCATCTATTTCTCATAAAGTGATGGGACCAGATGCTATGATCTTCGTTTTCTGAATATTGAGCTTTAAGCCAACTTTTTCGCTATCCTCTTTCATTTTCATCAAGAGGCTTTTTAGTTCCTCTTCACTTTCTGCTATAAGGTTGGTGTCATCTGCATATCTGAGGTTATTAATATTTCTCCCGGCAATCTTGATTCCAGCTTGTGCTTCTTCCAGCCCAGCATTTCTCATGATGCACTCTGCATATAAGTTAAATAAGCAAGGTGATA
>NW_011487680.1:1118-1785 GCF_000754665.1 Bison bison bison
TGAGTGCTGAAGAATTGATGCTTTTGAACTGTGGTGTTGGAGAAGACTGCTGAGAGTCCCTTGGACTGCAAGGAGATCCAACCAGTCCATTCTGAAGGAGATCAGCCCCGGGATTTCTTTGGAAGGAATGATGCTAAATCTGAAACTCCAGTACTTTGGCCACCTCATGTGAAGAGTTAACTCATTGGAAAAAACTCTGATGCTGGGAGGGATTAGCGGCAAGAGGAGAAGGGGACGACAGAGGATGATGGCTGGATGGTATCAATGACTCGATGGAAGTGAGTCTGAGTGAACTCCGGGAGTTGGTGATGGACAGGGAGGCCCGGTGTGCTGCAATTCATGGGGTTGCAAAGAGTCGGACACAACTAATTGACTGATCTGATCTGATCTGATCTGATTGTGATCCACACAGTCAAAGCTTTGGCATAGTCAATAAAGCAGAAATAGAAACAAAAGAGTCTGAAATGCAGTACTTGGATGCAATCTCAAAAATGACAGAATGATTTCTGTTCGTTTCCAAGGCAAACCATTCAATATCACAGTAATCCAAGTCTATACTCCAACCAGTAATGCTGAAGAAGCTGAAGTTGAATGGTTCTATGAAGACCAAGACCTTTTAGAACTAACACCCAAAAAAGATGTTTTTTTCATTATAGGGGACTGGAAT
>NW_011487680.1:2211-9967 GCF_000754665.1 Bison bison bison
GAAATAGATTTAATGGACTAGATCTGATAGATAGAGTGCCTGATGAACTATGGACTGAGGTTCATGACATTGTACACAATATAGGGATCAAGACCATTCCCATGGAAAAGAGAGCATATAGGGAATTGATTACTGGCTAGATTGCTTTCACCCCTTTCGATCTCCCCTCTTCTCTTCCTGGTCACTTCTATCTCCCTTCTCCCTCTTCTCTTCTCCATATAACTCTGTGAACCTCTCTTGGTGTCCTGCACTGTGGATAATTTTTTCAGCATTAACCTAGATGTTTTATCATCTGTGCTGTATGGATGGAGAGGTCTTGAGGCTACTTTTAAGAATAAGACTGAAGACCAGAGAGAGGAGGCACAAATCAAAACCTAAGAACATCAGAGAACTCCTGATTCCAGGAAACATTACTAGATAAGAGTTCATCCAAAGCCTCCAAACCTATACTGAAACCAAGCTCTACACAAGAGGCAACAAGTTCCAGAGCAAGACATACCATGCTAATTCTCCAGCAATGCAGGAGTGTTAAAATACAGGCTGCCCAACACAACTCCAAACCCATAGACACACCAAAACTCACTACTGGACACTTCATTGCACTCAAGAGAGAAGAGATCCAGCTCTACTCACCTGAACAGAGATGTAAGCTCCTATAAACAGGAAAGCTTGACAACCCACTAGTCAAACCCCACTCAAAGGGAGCCAACTCCACAACAAAGAGGAATCACAAACTTCCAGCATACAGAAAGGCCACCCTAAACACAGCAATCTAAGTAAAATGAAAAGGCAGAGAAATATTCAGAAGGTAAAGGAACATGATAAACGCTCACCAAACCAAACAAAAGAGGGGAAGATAGGGAATCTATCTGGAAAACAATTCAGAATAATGATAGGATCCAAAATCTTGAAAACAAAATGGAGTTACAGATAAATAGGTTAGAGAGAACAATTGAGATGATGCAAGAAATGTTTAACAAGGACCTAGAAGAAATAAAAAAGAGTCAATAATAATGAATAATGCAATAACTGAGGTCAAAAACACTCTGGAGGGTACCAGCAGTAGAATAACTGAGGCAGAAGATAGGATAAGTGAGGTGAAAGACAGAATGGTGGAAATAAATAAAGCAGAAAAGAAAATAGAAAACAGAATTAAAAGAAATGAGGACAACCTCAGAGACCTCTGGGACAATGTTAAACATGCCAATATTCGAATCATAGGAGTCCTAGAAGGAGAAGACAAAAAGAAAGGGCATGAGAAAATACTTAAGGAGATAATAGTCGAAAACTTCCCTAAAATGGGGAAGGAGAATAGCCACCCAAGTCCAAGAAACCCAGAGAGTCCCAAACAGGATAAACCCAAGGCAAAACACCCCAAGACACATATTAATCAAATTAATGAAGATCAAACACAAAGAACAAATAGTAAAAGCAGCAAGGGAAAAGCAACAAATAACACACAAGGGGCTCCCAGTAAGGATAACAGGTGATCTTTCAATAGAAACTCTTCAGGCCAGAAGGGAATGGCAGGGCATACTTAAAGTGATAAAAGAGCAAAACCTACAACTCAGATTACTGTACCCATCAAGGCTCTCAGTCAAATATGAAAGAGAAATCAAAAGCTTTACAGACAAGCAAAAGTTGAGAGAATTCAGCACCACCAAACCAGCTCTTCAACAAATGCTAAAGGATCTTCCCTAGACAGGAAACACAGAAAAGGTTTATAAACTCGAACCCAAAACAATAAAGTAAATGGAAATGGGATCATACTTATCAATAATTACCTTAAATGTAAATGGGTTGAATGCCTCAACCAAAAGACAAAGACTGGCTGAATGAATACAAACACAAGACCCATATATATGCTGTCTACAAGAGACCCACCTCAAAACAAGGAACACATACAGACTGAAAGTGAAGGGCTGGAAAAAGATATTTCATGCAAATGGAGAGCAAAAGAAAACAGGGGTAGCAATACTATCAGATAAAATAGACTTTGAAATAAAGGCTGTGAAAGGAGACAAGGAAGGACACTACATAATGATCAAGGATCAATCCAGAAGAACATATAACAATTTTAAATATATATACACCCAGGAGCACTGCAATATGTAAGGCAAATGCTAACAAGTATGAAAGGGGAAATTAACAGTAACACAATAATAGTGGAAGACTTTAATACCCCACTCACACCTATGGATAGATCAACCAAACAGAAAATTAGTGAGAAAACATAAACTTTAAATGATGCAATGGACCAGTTAGACCTAATTGATATCTATAGGACATTTCACCCCAAAACAAAGAATTTCATCTTCTCAAATGCATACAGAACATTCTCCAGGATAGATCACATCCTGGACCATAAATCTAGCCTTGGTAAATTTTTAAAAAATTAAATCATTTCAAGCATCTTTTCTGATCACAATCCAGTAAGATTAGATGTCAAATATAGGGAAAAATTATTAAAAATACAAACATATGGAGGCTAAACAATACATTTCTGAATAACCAACAAATTACAGAAGAAATAAAAAAAGAAATCAAAATATGCAAGAAACAAATGAAAATGAAAACACAACAATCCAAAACCTATGGGATTGAATAAGAGCAGTGCTAAAGGGGAAGCTTCATAGCAATACAAGCTTACCTCAAGAAACAAGAGAAAAATCAAATAAATAACCTAACTTTACACCTAAAGCAACTAGAAAAGGAAGAAATGAAGAACCCCATGGTTAGTAGAAGGAAAGAAATTATAAAAACTAGGGCAGAAATAAATGAAAAAAAAAAAGGAGACCATAGCAAAAATCAACAAAATTAAAAGCTGATTCTTTGAGAACATACATAATATAGACAAACCATTAGCCAGACTCATCAGGCAAAAAAAGAGAGAAGAATCAAATCAACAAAATTAGAGATGAAAATGGAGAAATCACAACAGGCAACACAGAAATAGAAAGGATCATAAGATCCTATTATCAGCAACTATATGACCATAAGATGAACAACTTGGAAGAAATGGACAAATTCTTATAAAAGTATAACCTTCCAAAACTGAACCAAGAAGAAATAGAAAATCTTAACAGACCCATTACAAGCACAGAAATACAAACTGTAATAAAAAATATGCCAACAAAGAAAAGCCTGGGACCAGACGGCTTCACAGGTGAATTCTAACAAAAATTTAGAGAAGAAATAATACCTATCCTACGCAAACTCTTCCAGAATATTGCAGAGGAAGGTAAACTGCCAAACTCATTCTATGAGGCCACCATCACCCAAATACTAAAACCAGAAAAAGATGCAACGAAAAAAGAAAACTTCAGGCCAATATCACTGATGAACATAGATGCAAAAATCCTCAACAAAATTCTAGCAAACAGAATCCAACAACATATAATAAAGATCATGCATCATGACCAAGTGGGCTTTATCCCAGGGATACAAGGATTCTTCATATTTGCAAATCAATCAATCTGGTACCCCACATTAACAAACTGAAAGATAAAAACCTTATGATTATCTCAATAGATGCAGAGAAAGCCTTTGAAAAAATTCAACATCCATTTATGATAAAAGCCCTCCAGAAAGCAGACATAGAAAGAACATACCTGAACATAATAAAAGCCATATATGATAAACACACAGCAAAAATTATCCTCAATGGTGAAAAATTGAAAGCATTTCCCCTAAAGTCAGAAACAAGACAAGGGTGCCAACTCTCACCACTACTATTCAACATAGTTGAATAGCTTTAGCCACAGCAATCAAAGAAGAAAAAGAAATAAGAGGAATCCAAATTGGAAAAGAAGTAAAATTCTCACTGTTTGCAGATGACATGATCCTCTACATAGAAAACCCTAAAGACATGATCAGAAAATTACTAGAGCTAATCAATGAATACAGTAAAGTTACAGGATATAAAATCAACACACAGAAATCCCTTGCATTCCTATACACTGAGAAAACAGAAAGAGAAACTAAGGAAACAATTCCCTTCACCATTGCACCAAAAAGAATAAAATACTTAGGAATAAATCTAGCCCTAACCCTAACCCTAACCAAAGAAACAAAGACTGTAAACAGAAAACTATAAAACACTGATGAAAGAAATCAGAGATGACACAAATAGATCAAGAGATGTACCATGTTCATGGATTGGAAGAATCAATATAGTGAAAATGAGTATACTATCCAAAGGAATCTATAGATTTAATTAAATCCCTATCAAACTACCAATGGTATTTTTCATAGAACTAGAAAAAATAATTTCACAATTTGTATGGAAGTACAAAAAACTTTGAATAGCCAAAGCAATCTTGAGAAAGAAGAATGGAACTGGAGGAATCAACCTGCCTGACTTCAGACTATACTACAAAGCAGCAGTCATCAAGACAGTATGGTATTGGCACAAAGACAGAAACATAGATCAGTGGAACAAAATCAAAAGCCCAGAGACAAATCCAGGCACCTATGGACACCTTATTTTTGACAAAGGAGTCAAGAACATACAATGGAGAAAAGACAATCTCTTTAACAAGTGGTTCTGGGAAAACTGGTCAACCACCTGTAAAAGAATGAAACTAGAACATTTTCTAACACCATATACAAAAATAAACTCAAAATGGATTAAAGATCTGAATGTAAAACCAGAAACTATAAAACTCCTAAAGGAAAACATAGACAAAACACTCTCTGACATAAATCACAGCAGAATCCTCTATGACACACCTCCCAGCATAATGGAAATAAAAGCAAAAGTAAATATATTTGACATATTAAAAGTAAAAGCTTTTGCACAATGAGGGTAACTATAAACAAGGTGAAAAGATAGCCTTCAGAATGGGAGAAAATAATAGCAAATGAAGTAATAGACAAAGAATTAATCTCAAAAATATACATATACCTGATGCAGCTCAATACCAGAAAATTAAATGACCCAATCAAAAAATAGGCCAAAGAACTAAACAGACATTTTTCCAAAGAAGACATGCAAATGGCTTACAAACATGAAAATATGCTCAACATCACTCATTATCAGAGAAATGCAAATCAAAACCACAATACGGTACCATCTCCTGCTGGTCAGAATGGCTGCTATCCAAAAGTCTACAAGCAATGAATGCTGGAGAGAGTGTGGAGAAAAGGGAACCCTCTTACACCAGTGGTGGGAACGCAAACTAGCACAGCCCCTATAGCACAGTGTGGAGATTCCTTAAAAAACTGGAAATAGAACTGCCATATGACCCAGCAATCCCACTTTTGGGCATACACACCAAGGAAACCAGAATTGAAAGAGACACATGTAACCCAGTGTTCATCACAGCACTGTTTACAACAGCCAGGAAGCAACCTATATGTCCATTGGCACATGAATGGATAAAAAGCTGTGGTGCATGTACACAATGGATTATTACTCAGCTATTAAAAAGAATACATTTGAATCAGTCCCAACGAGATGGATGAAACCTGGACCTATAATACAGAGTGAAGTGAGTAAGAAAGTAAAACACGAATACAGTATATTAAGGCATATATATGGAATTTGAAAGATGGTAATGATGACCCTATATGTAAGACAGCAAAAGAGACACAGGTATAAACAACAGATTTTTGGACTCTGGGAGAAGCTGGGTTGAGATGATTTGAAGAATAGCATTGAAACATGTGTATTACCATATGTGAAATAGATCACCAGTCCAATTTCAATGCATGAAACAGGGCACTCAAGGCCAGTGCACTGGGACAACCCTGATGGATTGGATAGGGAGGCAGGTGGGAGTGGGGTTCAGGATGGGGTCACATGTACACCCATGGCTGATTTGTGTCACTGTATGGGAAAAACCATGACAATATTGTAATTAACCTTCAATTAATGTAAATAATTTTTTTAAAAAAGCCCTAAGACTACTCTCAGCCATAGTGATTTGCTACAATGACTCATAGGACTAAAAAAAAACTATTATATTCAAAGTTGTGGTTTATTACAATGAGAGGGTACCGATCAAAATCCGTAAAGGGAAAGACACGTGGGTCAAGGTCCAGAAAAAAGCAGGCAAAAGCTTTCACAGTTTCACCCAGGGGAGTTTCATGAAGATGTACTTAACTATCCCAACGAAGTTGCCTGACAATATGTGTGAAAGGTCACCAACTAGGAAAGTTAACCCAAGTCTGAATGTCCAGAGTTTTTAATGGGGGTCCTGGAAAGGTAAGTGAGGGAAGTTCAGCCAACTTTTGGAAAGATTCAAAAGTCGGGCATATAATGGTAACCACTGCAATATAAACAGATTCCTTTACTTTGGTGCCCAATCTATAATGGTGGATATATTTCCAGGTTTTGTAGAATGATGGATTAAGCAAGAGTGGTGGCCACTCTGGGTGGCATTGTCTCTATCAGTAACATTATTTTAATAACTTTCATCAAGGAATGAATGCTTACTGTGGATAACCATGTGAGTGACACAGACAAGTTGATTTGTCTTTAATCTATCAGTCTAAAGTATTCTAATTTGAAAACAAAACAAGATATAAGCAAGAGCTCATGAATCAATAAAATATAATATGTTTCATTAAGGGAAATATTGGCCACGGTAAGGAAAATGAACTTGAGTTCTGCCTACTGCATGAAATGGCTACATACCTTTTTAGTTCTAAATAGCTGGTAATGAATTGAAACAGTGGCAGTAGCTTAGTGGACAAAATCTGCCAAACCAAACCCAAATATTTTCAAAAACCTTTGTGAATCAAAGGACTTACTGAGGCGGCAGTTCTGCTTCAGAAAGCAAAATGGCTGGGAATTTTCACACAAAGACTTAAGGACTACATTTTTATATAAACTTGTAGTACCCTGGAGGTCAATTGTATTCTTGAATTCACATTCCACAAAGAAGCTTTTTGGTCCTTCTCACCTCTTAGTCTGAATTGGCCTACCCTAAATTGAGAATATCAGCCTGGATAAACACAAAACCTCCATAGGTTAGGTAGTTTGTTTTGATTAACTAAGTGATAAATTAAATGGTGTCTCTGGATCTGCTTCCCTTTGTCACAAGCTCTAATAAAGAAAATCATCAGTCAGAGAGACCTATAGGGTCTCTGACTATAGGGTCAGAGACAAACTCTAAAAACAACAGGTCTTTAGAGTTGTGATGTTCCAATGATACTGATATTACTCCCTATATAATCCTTCCAGATAAGGATAATCCCCTCTGAATATTATGAAATCTCACTAAAATCATATAAAACTAAATATACATTCAACAGTGAAAAATACAACAAAACATTAAGTTGGCCAAAGAGCTCTAAAGTGAAGTGAAAGTTGTTCATTCCTGTCTAACTGTTTGCCACCCCATTGACTGTACTGTTCAGTTCAGTCACTCAGTTGTGTCCAACTCTTTGTGACCAAATGGACTGCATATCAGGCTTCTCTGTCCATCAACAACTCCTGGAGCTCGCTCAAACTCATGTCCATTGAGCTCGTGATGTCAACTCAAGAGTAACTGTTTCACTATATCACCATAATACTAAAATAATTTTTAATATTCTAATAATTAGAAATGTCAAGACAATTTGTCATTGTTTTTAATGGGAAAAAGGAATTTATAAGTTAAAGTTTAAAATCAGTTCAGTCACTCAGTGGTCTCTGACTCTTTGTTAACCCTGGACTGCAGCACTCTTGGCTCCCTGTCCATCACCAACCCCTGAAGCTTGCTCAAACTCAGGTCCATTGAGATGGTGATGCCATCCAATCATCTCATTC
>NW_011487680.1:10633-11045 GCF_000754665.1 Bison bison bison
CTTAATTCTTTGCTTTCTGCCATGAGGGTGGTGTCATCTGCATATCTGAGGTTACTGATATTTCTCCCAGCAATCTTGATTTCAGCTTGTGCTTCATCCTGCTCAGCATTTCTCATGATGTACTCTGCATATAAGTGAAATAAGCAGGGTGACAATATACAGCCTTGATGTACTCCTTCCCCAATTTGAAACCAGTCTGTCGTTCAATGTCCAGTTCTAACTGTTGCTTCTTCACTTGCACACAGACTACTCAAGAGGCAGGTCAGGTGGTATGGTATTCCCATCTCTTTAAGAATTTGCCACAGTTTGTTGTGATCCACACAGTCAAACCGATATGTAGGTCAGGAAGCAACAGTTAGAACTGGACATGGAACAACAGACTGGTTCCAAATAGGAAAAGGAGTACATCAAG
>NW_011487680.1:11425-15359 GCF_000754665.1 Bison bison bison
CCTGGGTGTTCATTGGAAGTACTGATGCTAAAGCTGAAACTCTAATACTTTGGCCACCTCATGTGAAGAGTTGACTCATTGGAAAAGACCCTGATGCTAGGAGGGATTGGGGGCAAGAGGAGAAGGGGATGACAGAAGATGAGATGGCTGGATGGCATCACCGACTTGACAGACATGAGTTTGGGTGAACTCCTGGAGTTGGTGATGGACAGGGATACATGGCGTGCTGTGATTCATGGGGTTACAAAGAGTTGGACACGACTGAGTGACTGAACTGTACTGAACACAGTCAAAGGCTTTTGTGTAGTCAATAAAGCAGAAGTAGATGTTTTTCTGGAACTCTCATGCTTTTTGATGATCCAGCAGATGTTGGCAATTTTATCTCTGGTTCCTCTGCCTTTTCTAAATCCATGTTGAGCATCTGGAAAATCATGGTTCACTTACTGTTAGAGCCTGGCCTGGAGAATTTTGAGCATTAATTTGCTAGCATGTGAGATGAGTGCAATTATGTGTAGTTTCAACATTCCTTGGCATTGCCTTTATTTGGGATTGGAATGAAAACTGACCTTTTCCAGTCCTGTGGCCACTGCTGAGTTTTCCAAATTTGCTGGCATATTGAGTGCAGCACTTTCACAGTATCATCTCTGAGGATTTGAAATAGCTCAACAGGAATTCCATACCTCCACTAGCTTTGTTCATAGTGATATTTCCTAAAACCCACTTGACTTCACATTCCAGAATGCCTGGCTCTAGATGAGTAATCACACCATCATGGTCATCTGGTTCATGAAGATCTTTTTTGTATAGTTCTGTGTGTTCTTACCACATCTTCTTAATATCTTCTGCTTCTGTTAGGGCCATACCATTTCTCTCCTTTACCATGCCCATCTATGCATGAAATATTCCTTTAATATCTCTAATTTTCTTGAAGAGATCTCTAGTCTTTCCCATTCTATTGTTTTCCTCAATTACTTTGCATTGATCATTGAAGAAGGCATTCTTATCTCTCCTTGCTATTCTTTGGAACTCTGCATTCAAACGGATGTATCTTTCTTTTTCTCCTTTGCCTTTTGCATCTTTTTTTTTTTTTTCTAAGTTATTTGTAAGGCCTCCTAAACAACCATTTTGCCTTTTTGCATTTCATTTTCTTGGTGATAGTCTTGATCACTGCCTCCTGTACAATGTCAGGAACTTCTGTGCATAGTTCTTCATGTACTCTGTCTATCAGATCCTATCTCTTGAATCTATTTTTCCCTTCCACTGTGTAATCCTAAGGGATTTAACTTAAGTCATACCTGAATGGTCTAGTGATTTTCCGTACTTTCTTCAATTGAAGTCTGAATTTGGCAATAAGGAGTTCATGATCTGAGCCATAGTCAACTCCCAGTCTTGTTTCTGCTAACTGTATAGAGCTACTCCATCTTTGGCTGCAAAGAATATAATCAATCTGATTTCGGTATTGACCATCTGGTGATGTCCACGTGTAGAGTCTTCTCTTGTTTTAGAAGAGGGTGTTTGCTGTGACTAGTGTAGTCTCCTTGGGAAAACTCTGTTAGCCTCTGCCCTGCTTCATTTTGTGCTCCAAGGACAAATTTGCCTATTACTCTAGGTATCTCTTGACTTCCTACTTTTGCATTCTAGTCCCCTATAATGAAAAGGACATCTTTTTTGGGTGTTACTTCTATAAGGTCTGGTAGGTCTTCATAGAACTGTTCAACTTCAGCTTCTTCAGCATTACTGGTTGGGGCATAGACTTGGATTACTGTGATATTGAATGGTTTTCTTTGGAAATGAACAGAGATCATTCTGTCGCTTTTGAGATTGAATCCAAGTACTGCATTACACATTCTTTCATTGACTATGATGGCTACTCCATTTCTTCTAAGGGATTCTTGCCCACAATATTAGGTAAAATGGTCATCTGAGTTAAATCCACCCATTCCAGTCCATTTTAGTTCACTGATTCCTAAAATGTTGATGTTCACCCTTGCCATCTCCTGTTTGATCACTTCCAATTTGCCTTAATTCATGGACCTAACATTCCAGATTTCTATGCAATGTTGCTCTTTATAGCATCATACTGTACATCCATCACCAGTCACATCCACAACTGGGTGTTATTTTTGCTTTGCCACCATCTCTTCATTCTTTCTGTAGTTATTTTTCCACTGATCTCCAGTAGCATATTGGGCACCTACAAACCTGGGGAGTTCATCTTTCAGTGCCTTACCTTTTTGTCTTTTCATTCTGTTCATGGGGTTCTGAAGGCAAGAATACTGAAGTGGTTTGCCATTCCCTTCTCCGGTGCACCACGTTTTATTAGGACTCTCCACTATGACCCATCTGTCTTTAATTCTCCAGGCCATAATCCTGTGGGTAGCCAGTACCTTATCCAGGGGATCTTCCCAATCCAGGGATCAAATTCAGGTCTTTCACAATGCAGGTACAATCTTTACCATATGAGCTACTAAGGAAGCCCAAGAATACTGGAGTGGTTAGCCCATCCCTTCTCCAGCAGATCTTCCTAACCCAGGAATCAAACTGAGTCTCCTGTATTGCAGGCAGATTCTTTCCCAGCTGAGCTACCAGGGAAGGCCCTGGTAGAGCTCTTGTTGCAAAATTATATTTTCTTCCTTTCCACGCGGTGACATTTGTCCAAACTTTATCAGCTGAATTCAGGAATTCACACCTCATGTCATGGTTTGCCTGAATCAAGCTGAGCTATATGTTTGAGTCCTTCACCTCCTCCCACATTCTGCAGTTTACTCAGATATATGTGTATGGCTTTTTGTTCCTACCGTGGAAAGGAGGCTTTTGGCCCCATCCATAATCATCTTCTAAAATTAAGATTGGACTACATGGATAAGAGAAGAATTAGGGGATGCCAACGAAAGAGATAACTCTATACCAATGAGCAAGATTTTGCATTTACTTTCATTTTTGAGTGATTGCTTGCTTGGGACTCAACTAAATGCTTTATTTGCATATATCATGTTTGCTTATGGCAAAACACCAAGTAATAGTTGTTTAAAAAAAAGAAACTATTAGATTTAGTAAAGAAATTCAGCAAAGTCACAGGGTAGAGCAGAAAATTCAGCAAAGTCACAGGGTAGAGCAGAACTTCTAATGTTTTCAAAACACTTTTTAGCTTTATATTGGCTAGATGCTCATTCTCACTGCTAATAGCATTTATTTTGTCTTTGGAGTTCCCTTGTCAGCAGCTATAGGCACATTGTTTTCTGACTGAGCTCTGGTCTTTGCACCTCGTTGTCTCACATCATTGCTTTTTCCACTAACAGTTGTTCACTAACAGTGAGCAACATATTCGTACCATTTGGGCACCTTGTTACAAATCTATATATTTCTTCTTTTTGTGATATAGATAGCTTTAAACATTTATATTTTCTGCTCTACTCTGTGACTTTGCTGAATTTCTTTACTAAATCTAGTAGTTTTCTTTTTTTTAAACAACTATTACTGGTGTTTTGCCATAAGCAAACATGATATATGCAAATAAAGCAGTTTTGCTTTGCAATATAGATCAATTTGTTGAGGGGAGGGAAGAATACTTTACTGGCTAGAACTAGTAATGCTTTGTTAAATAAAAGTGGTAAGTTTGGGTATTATTGACTTGTTTCTGATTTTAAGGTGAAAATATTCAGTCTTTCACTATTTAGCAGGATTTTGACTGTGGGTTTTTCATGCATGCCTTTTATCAGGTTGACAAAATCTCTTTCTAACTTACTGCCAGTTCTTATCATAGCAAGGTGTTAGATTCTGACAAATGCTTTTACTGTTTATTGGGATAATTACGTGGTTTTCCTTTACTCCAGGGATTGCAAGTACAATTCTTGGGCCAAGAATAGGCTGCTGCTGCTGCTGCTGCTAAGTCGCTTCAATCGTGTCCGACTCTGTGTGACCCCATAGACCTGCA
>NW_011487680.1:15459-24854 GCF_000754665.1 Bison bison bison
GGCAAGAACACTGGAGTGGGTTGCCATTTCCTTCTCCAATGCATGAAAGTGAAAAGTGAAAGTGAAGTCGCTCAGTCACGTCCGACTCTTAGCGACCCCATGGACTGCAGCCCACCAGGCTCCTCCGTCCATGGGGTTTTGCAGGCAGGAGTGGGGTGTCTACCACTTCTAAATAGATATTTTCTGTAAATAAGTTATTTATGGAACACAGCCATGACCATTTGTTTACTAAGCATAATTGAGTAGCTCTAATGACTGTCACATGGACTAAAAAATAAACATTATTTGACCCATTACAGAAAAATAGTATCAACTCATTTATTCTATTATTATGATATAGTATGTTAATTGATTTTCTGATGTTAAATCGACCTTGCATAACAGAAAAATTCCACTAATGCATAAGGCATAATCTTAAAAAAAATAAAAATGGTTAGAGTCTACTTGCTCATGGGGATTCTCAGGCAAGAATACTGGACTGGGTTGTTGTGTCCTCCTCCAGGGGGGTCTTCCTAACCCAAGGAATGAACCCAGGTCTCCTGCTTTGCAGGCAGATTCTTTACCAGCTGAGCCACCAGAGAAGCCCAAGAATTCTGGAGTGAGTAGCCTATTCCTTCTCCAGGGGATCTCCCGGACCCAAAAACCTGAACTGGGTCTCTTACATTGCAGGCAGATTCTTTACCAGCTGAGCTACCAAGTTCTTATGATATAAAAATCTTTCTATTCTGGTATCTAAAATTTTCTAAAGTATGTTTTCAAACAATATTATTATAATACATGTGTACATTCCTATTGAGAAGCAAAATTTGTATAATACAATACTGAAGATTACTTGCCATTTTTATGACAATCTTATGAGGTCAATGTATTCTTAAAACTAAAAGACACGAGCTTTGACACAAAAGGAAACACTTCGTAGCTATAAAATAAAAATAATTCCTTTAAAATTAACATGGATGAAGTATTGTTCCTCTATAACATTGGTGACTGGTTTTGACCTAACACTTGTAAGCCAGCTATTTTGCATTTCTTTGGTACACCATGATTTAATTATAAAAACTAATACAAGTTAAAAGTTTCTCAGCATACATGAAAATGAACAGTATTATCATAAATTTTTCTATAATTTTATTTCCTTCTGGGTATACAAATACTTTTTTTGTATAGACCTTAAGGATTTTAAAATGCTCTGTATCCTACATCCATAAGTGAGGGGAAAAAATAAAGCTCTTATTCTCCAAGTTAGGTATTATTTACTAGCACTACATATTCAGGTTTCTTATGATGGAATTATGTGGTATCTTTGTCATTATACTCTGTGTTCTGAATAGTTACTAAGCAGAAACACACTAATTGAGACCCATTGCAAATGCATATAAAGTACAATGTATCTGAGAATGTGGCTGAAAGAGTATAAAATGTAAGATTTCTGGTGTAGAATAAAATGACACCAATTTGAAGTGAATATTTTTGTTAAGAAAACTATTCAAATATGTGTTTTATTTATACCAGGTGTTTCTAATAAAATCATTTTAGGAGAATTTGGAAAGAGCTTTAAATTGGAAGATGACTATATTTTCATTCTGTGTAACTCAGTGTTAATCTGACCCAATATTCTTCATGCTCTGTCTGCAGCATTCGACAGCTTCAGTTATTATGAGTAATTGTAACCAAGGCAACATGACAGGGAATAATTAATGACTGGAATTCATCTTCAAAATATGAAGAATATTATAAATAATAAATATTAGAATAATAACAACACTTCAACCTCTACCTTCAACTCTTTTGAAATATTTCCACAAATTAATAATTGTGATTTTGTAGCTAGAAGGATATGATTAACATTCAAATAATATTAAATAGAGAATAAAATTGTCATATTATAAAACAAAGCAAAAAACCTCCAATAGACCTACAAATATATAGAAGCAAATATTCTTCTTCTTTCTATCCTTTTAATACTCAACTAGGTTAAATGTATTGTTAAGACAGTGGCATGTAAAAGGGATATTGGAAAGAGCTAGATTTAGCAACCAGGTAGTGTTGCCTCCAGACCATACTAACTTTGTGACCCTGAACCCTTATTTACCTTTATATGCCTCAGTTTCTCCCCCCACTGGAGAAATTAGGTTGATATTAATTATGTTAACAGGTTAATGTGGTTGTTGAGGAAATTAAAGAATCCACATAAAGTATGTATCTCATTACCTATCTATCAAAGAATAAACACAAATGTTAGTCACTAGATCCAGTAATACACAGACATAGCAGTATATGCTAGGCATTCTTTTAGACGCTGATACAGCAATGGCAGACAAAATGACTTCCCTAGAGAAATATATAAGATTCATCATATAAAAAGATAAGAAACATACAAATAAATAAGTATACCAAAAAAGACAATTTCTGGAACTTCTGGGTACAGTGATAAAGGTAAAGTGGTGATCTGGAGAAGAGAAGATACTATTGTATTTAGGATTGTGTATAGATCTCTTTGAGGAGCTAATATCTAATTTAAAATTTAATGATAAGAAAGAGGAAGTCATCTAAAAAGTTAGAGGATGTGCCTTCTAAACTAACATAACTACATGTACAAAAACACTGAGATAGATGACTATATTTTAAAAATCTTAAAATAATAAAAAGTGAGGACTTCCTTGGTGGTCCAATGTAACGTTAAGGCTTCGTGCTCCCAATACTGGGGATCCAGGTCTCATCATGGTCAGGGAACAAGATCCCACATGCCACAACTAAGAATTTGCATGCTACAGCAACTAAGACCAGTGCAGACAAATAAATATATAAATATTTAAAAATAAAAAAGGAAACAGTAACAAGGGTAAAGAAAGATTAGTATTAGGAGAGGTAAGCAAAGACTCCAAAAATCACTACAGATGGTGACTGCAGCCATGAAATTAAAAGATGCTTGCTCCTTGGAAGAAAAGTTATGAGCAACCCAGACAGCTTATGAAAAAGCAGAGACATTACTTTGCCAACAAAGGTCCATCTAGTCAAAGCTATGGCTTTTCCAGTAGTCGTGTATGGATGTGAGAGTTGGACTACAAAGAAAGCTGAGTGCTGAGGAACTGATGCTTTTGAATTGTTGTGTTGCAGAAGACCCTTCAGAGTCCTTTGGACTGCAAGGATGTCCACCCAGTCTATTCTAAAGGAAATCGGTCCTGAATATTCATTGGAAGGACTGATGTTGAAGCTGAAACTACAATACTTTGTCCACCTGATGCAAAGAACTGACTCATTGGAAAAGACCCTGATGCTGGGAAAGATTGAAGGTGGGAGAAGAAGGGGATGGCACAGGATGAGATGGTTGGATGCATCACAGACTCAATGGATATGAGTTTGAGAAAACTCTGGGAGTTGGTGATGGACAGGGAGGCCTGGCGTGCTGCAGTCCATGGGGTCACAAAGAGTCAGACACTACTGAGTGACTGAACTGAAATGAACTGAAGCAGAGACTGGGTCATATTGAGTTATCAACCATGGGTAGAGTTTTTGTTTTATTTAAAGTACATATCAGAAAATCATTTGAATACTACCTAGTTTAGAACTAGTAAATGTATCAGTCATTTAGTTGTGTCTGACTCTTTGCAACCCCATGGACTGCAGCATACCAGGTTTCCTTGTCCATTACCAACTCCTGGAGCTTACTCAAGCTCATGTCCATAGAGAAGGTGGTGCCATCCAACCATCTCATCCTCTGTCATCCCCTCCTCCTCCTGCTTCCAATCTTTCCCAGCATCAGGGTCTTTTCCAATGAGTTGGTTGTTCACATCAGGTGGCCAAAGTATTGGAGCTTCTTCATCCATCCTTCCAATGAATATTCAGGACTTATTTCCTTTAGGATTAACTGGTTTGATTTCCTTGCAGTGCAAAGGACTCTCAAGAATCTTCAACACCGTAGTTCAAAAGCTTCAATTCTTTGGCACTCAGCTTTCTTTATGGTCCAACTCTCACATCCATACAGTAAACGTATTAGTAGTATCAATAGTAGTGATACTCATAGCAAGACTTTAGTAGTGCTAGTACTCTTCTTGGAGTGCCATAAGTTTTGTTTATGGAAAATAATTCATAACCAAGTGTTTCTTCATTGGTTCAATAACTTAACCATGATATATCGTCAAGTATGCTGAAACTAAAAACCTATTTAAACATGGAAATTATGAAGCCAACTGTTTATTATATTTGTCATCTTATTGATTTCTATAGTTAATTCTAGTGATTTCAATGGCAAAGATGATATTAAAAATACTTAACAACCATTAATCAGAAATAATGTAATATGTAAAAATATGATACAAGTGAACCGAGTGGCTGATACCTATACCCCATACCCTCCTTTCCCATTACTGATCCTTGGATTCTGCAAGACTGTCTTGTAGAAGACATTCAATAAATATTCACTGGTGATGGAAACAGGGAATACTGTTAATTAGCCTTAGCATACTCCATTAGTTGTATGGATATCCCTCTCATAGAATTCACCCCAAATTTCTCAAAGTGTATTTTTATAAAGGAGAGCACATATGATGAAATCTAGTAAAGCATCTAGTATACAAAAGTGAGAAATAATTGTTCAGTGAATCTTGAGGACACATCATCTAAATAAAACTCAAAGTCATGTAGTTCTAAGGTTTCTGCAAACAGAGATGTTAAAGCTAAAACTGGTGTAAGAAAACTTGCAGGAGAGATTGAAATAGCATATTCCTTTGATTAAACTTTGGGCTTTGGTTAGACTTTGGGTTTTTTAGACTTTGGGCTTCCCTGGTGGTCAGATGGTAAAGAATCTGCCTGCAATGAGAGAGACCTGGGTACGATCCCTGGGTCAGGAAGATCTCCTGGAGAAGGGACTGTCTACCCACTCCACTTTTCTTGCCTGGAGAACTCCATGGACAGAGGAGCCTGTAAGGCTACAGTTCATGGGGTTGCAAAGAGCCAGACATGGCTGAGCGACCTTTACTTTCACTTTGGATAGACTACATTTTTCCTGCAGTTTATTAGGCAGCAAGATTTATCTCAGTCTGCTTTCCCTCTTCAATCTACAATATACATACATACACACAAACATACACACACACACACACACACACACACAGACACACACACACACACAAAGCAAACAGAAATAGAGATGCTCTCGCTATTGATTTCTGAACTATAGGAAAACGCCTCAAGCACTGCCTAGGATAAAACAGCTGTTGTGAAAACGAATCTTTTAATAATTAAATTTAATAGAATTTAAAAATAGATAAGAAATGCATTCCATTTATTTTGCAATAGACTTAGATGCAGTTAATTTTTAAAGAGACAATCAAGTAAGTATTCACTATTCTATTGAATTTTTCTAATATGAAATACCATTAATTTCTGCATATCCATTTTCCATACAATTTTCTAAGCTTCAATCATATAATTAACATAATTTAAAATCAATACAATTTTTAAGGTAAAAAATATTGATATTTAAAGTAGAGGAGGACAATTATCACATCCTGTTTAGGTTACCCTGTATTATGGAATTTGATTTGTGTCCACAGTCTCATAACAATGGGTTAGGGAGTAGGTTTTATAAGAGGAATTTACATTTCAGCAGTAGAAGTCATAAGTCTCCTAATCTTCTCATCATCCCACAGAGAGAAGGATAATGGGCCAGGCAGTATTGGATATAATGAGACTTCCCCATGTAGGTTTTTTATTTTTCATTTTAATAGGACAGACTGAGATAAAGGCTATTAGTAAGAGATTAGCAATTTTGTGTACAGGTAGTAGAGGTTAAAATGCTAGGTATTTACAGAAGCTATCTTGTAAAACTAAGTGCCTAGCACCTGGAGATTTTTGAAGTCAGTGTTAAGTGAATTCCTTTTAGATGGGCCAAGCAGGGGTTGGAAAGCTCTCACTACCAAAGATGAAAATCATGATGATTCTGTGATGTTTAACATGTTTTTTAGTTCAATGACTTGTAAAACCTTTATGCTAAATGTTTCTGTTATTTCATTTAATCCCCAAAAGTCCTGTCTTAAACTATCTATAATGATTTCTAAGATTGATACATTAGAATTTGCTCCTTTTGTTGAATGAATTATGATAATTTGTGTTTCTCAGATAATCATCTATTTTGTTGAAAGTGTTATGTTAGTTCACCATATAATTAGTTCATTCATTAGAGTATTTCAATACTGGGGAAACAACATTGAGTAAAACAATAAATAATTGCTCTCATTTTCTTACATTTTTGGGGGAAGGTAGCAAAAACAAATATATAACATACTATGCAACAAGAATTATGAAGAAAAATCATGCTATTTAAAGAAAATAGTAATAGGCATATAAGAGGCTTATTTTATATAAAGCAGCTGAAGGAAGCCTTTCTGGTAAGATAAAATAATGAACAGACACCAGAACAAAAAAAGCAAGTTAATCTGGTTGACATTCAGGAGCAGAGCAATCCATACAGAGTAAACAAAATGCAAAGGCCTTGAGGCTGAAGCATGACTGACTTGTTTGGTGAACAGCCTGGAAACCTACACACCTATAGTGGACTGAGAGAGGAGAGAAAGTGACTGGGGCAGGTCAGAAGGTTGCAGTTAAAGCAGATGAGAGCTGTGTTAATCTTGGAAATTTACACTCACTTTGAAATGTACATACTACTGATAACCTCACTAACTTTCATTACATCACTATGTTTTTCTTCTTTTATTTGTCTTTATAGTTTCCTTGATTTGTAAGGCTTTGTTCATTTCATATACTTATATGACCTGCGATTAGTATCTTGGTTTTATTTTTATGACTACATTTATCAATACCCTCTATTTAAGATTTTCAATTTTGCTTTCTTTAGTCAACTGGGTTTGGTTTTACTTTTGGTAAGGTAAAAGATAAGTTAAAAACTTTTGCTTTCCCTTTTTTAATAATAAACTATTTGATGTTCTGAATTTTCTATTACTTATGCATATTTCACTTTTCACAATTTTTCAATAAATTGTTCTAGTAAGTTTCATTATTTTCTTGACTTTACAGGTATTTTTTGTTTAGCATACCTGCTAATTCAGTAGTTTAAAAGAACTTCTTTCTATTAAGCTTAGTCATCTCACTATGCTTTCTGAATGTGGGTTAACCTTGTTTCATAGATTGTTTGTTTTATATTATTTAAAATTTTAATTAAATATTATGTTTATTATATGTTACTTGAAAAAATACCTATTTCATAGGGAAATATTTATCTCTGAATCTTTAGTCTTTAATGCCTGTGTTTTTTTCCCACGCAAGCTTCGAATTGATTTTGTTTTCTCTGTTTCCTCATGTTCTGAGAAGATACATCTACTTAGGTCTTTTGAGAGGTAACAGAACATAAATGTTTTTATTGATTCTAATACAGAATTATCACAGCTATTATGATTCTACAATTAGAAAGAATTAGATCTCTTAAATTAGCCAGATCTTGAGGATAATCCTAATTATAATTTAAGTGTATAAGCCAAGTCATTAGGACTTTTATTTTTATTGATAAGAGTAAACAATATTCAAAAAAAAACTGAGACTCTAGCTGGTTTAGAACCTGACTTTGGCAAGATACATCTTTTGTGTGTGATATTGGATGATTTCCAAGTAATATTAGTGGCAGAAATAATTTAAATTTTGATGAAAATAATGATGGCTCTGTAATGCTTAACATTTTTTTTTTTCAGTGTCTGTGACTTGTTCAAGTCTAGGATAAATGCCTTACTTGTCTCATTTAATCCTGCCAGTACATTGTGGAAAAGTCCTGATTCCCAATGTATAGGTATAAGAACTAAGGTTTTCAGAATCTAGTAAATTTGCCTCAGAACATACAATCAGTGGAAGAGCAATGAATCAACCACATTCTCTCTGATTTTCAAATCTGTTCTGTACTCCACTTGGTAAGAGAAAGATTATTGTACTATAAAATTTTATTTTTAAAATTAACTTTCTTTCTCTATAAATGAGGTCAAATTAGGTGTTCCTTTTCTTTTGCATTGTTCTACAGGCTTAGGAAAAAAAGCATTAAATGGAGTCTGGGTCTTTTTCTTTTTTTAAATCAATGTTGTCACAAAATAGAAGCCAAATTATTGAATACTTAAGAATTGTTTCCGAAACAAAGTGAAGTGAAGTGAAAATTGCTCAGTCGTGTCCAACTCTTTGCGACCTCATGGACTATACAGTCCATGGAATTCTCCAGGCCATGGACTGGAGACCTTTCTTTTCCTTTGGACCTTTCCTTTCTCCAGGGGATTTTCCCAACCCTGAGATGGAACCCAGGTCTCCCGCATTGCAGGTGGATTCTTTACCAGCTGAGCCACCAGGGAAGCCCAAGAATCCTGGAGTGGGTAGCCTATCCCTTCTCCAGTGGATCTTCCTGACTCAGGAATCAAACTGGGGTCTCTCTCCTACATTGCAGGTGAATTCTTTACCAACTAAGCTACCAGGGAATCCCAAGGACTATATAATAATTAGGATATTGATTGTGGTATAAAAACAAAGAAAATTTAAATAACAATACCCTAAAGGAAACAGTATTTTGTGCCTCTCTGAGGTTATCATCTAGTCAAAAGCAATCCAACCTAAGTATGGTGGATTCTTGCTGTCAGGATTAAAGTTTCTTCTATCTGATGACACCATTTTCTGTCACTCAGGGATTCTACTCCAGCTCCAGCAAGAATCTGCATTGAAACCATCAGGCAGGGTGACTGGAAAAGGGGGAAGGTAAGCTTATGACATTCCTTTCAGGCCATGGCATGGAAGTTGCATATATCATTTGTACATCATAGAAATAATTTAGTTAATGGTTTATCTAGCAAAAGAAGTTTGGAAAATTTATGTGTATCTTGATAAAATTTATGTGTATCTTGATACTTGGGAAATTAACAAAGATCTTTTACAACATAAAGGAAAACTAGATAATAGTTGATAGTCAAAGGAATGTATTCTTTTTTTGAGGGGATACATAATCCATAGTTGAGTCTATTACCAGAATTGTCCCAATATTCTTCTAGTTGATTAGCTAAATGAAGAATACATGGAGAACATGTATTAAAAAACTGGAAATAGAACTGCCTTATGATCCAGCAATCCCACTGCTGGGCATACACACTGAATAAACCAGAATTGAAAGAGACACATGTACCCCAATATTCATCGCAGCACTGTTTATAATAGCCAAGGCATGGAAGCAACCTAGATGTCCATCAGCAGATGAATGGATAAGAAAGCAGTGGTACATATACACAATGGAGTATTACTCAGCCATTAAAAAGAATACATTTGAATCAGTTCTAATGAGGTGGATGAAAATGGAGCCTATTATACAGAGTGAAGTAAGCCAGAAAGAAAAATACCAATACAGTATACTAACGCATATA
>NW_011487680.1:24954-32885 GCF_000754665.1 Bison bison bison
ACTGATGTAAAAAACAGTCTTCTGGACTCTGAGGGAGAGGGAAAGGGTGGGATGATTTGGGAGAATGGCATTGAAACATGTATAATATCATATATGAAATGAGTCCAGGTTTGATGCACGATACTGGATGCTTGGGGCTGGTGCGCTGGGACGACCCAGAGGGATGGTACAGGGAGGGAGAAGGGAGGAGGTTTCAGGATGGGGAACACGTGTACACCTGTGGCAGACTCATGTTGATATATGGCAAAACCAATACAATATTGTAAAGTTAAAAAATAAAATAAAATTAAAAAATAAATAAATAAATAAATGAAGAATACATAGAGAAAATAACAAAGAAAAAAGTCAGAGAGGTGAATTTTTATTCAAAATCATTTAATATCTATGTTAGGGTGGAAAACATTAACAACTGTGCCATGAACATTTAAAAGATTGAGGCATTAAATTTCCACTCTGGAATTTTCTGTAGTTTTATATTGCAGTGTGTTGGTTCTTTATTAAACAAAATATATAGGCATTTTGCCTACTTAATCATCTTCTTTGTGTATAAATGTAAATTCTTTACTTACAATATACTACTATTTTACCAATATTTTAAGTGTTCCTACAGTGTCTTGAAAATACATAACTCATTATGAATAACAAAAATAATCCAAGAGTTTAAAGATAGTTTAGCCTTTCCTACAAGTATACTCTTGTGCTTTCACATGTAAGCAATGTTAAATTTGAAGAGGGTGAGAGTGGTGTGGAGTAAAAGCTAAGATTGTTCATGTAATTTTTAACAGGAAATAATGCTTACTTAATAATACTGCATCATTCTCAGGTTCCATATTTGCATCCTGACTTTCAAAATAGTTTTCTTCCTAAATGTGCATATGTGTTTTCAAACATACACACACATTCATATACTATACATTCATATTCATATACATACTTAGTATATTAGTATTGGCATTAGTAATAGAGCTCCATCTAGTGTTTACAGATACTGTAAAGCACAGGTAGATTTGTTTTGATACTTATTTAATAATAACAAAGCACTTTAAAAATCAATTTATTTAGTTATTTATATTTAGTTCACCACAGACTCTGTCAAGGCAGAAAAGTAAGCTATTTTAAAAGAGTACCTTAAGTGATGACAAAATCTTAATATTCCAATTATAATGGAGTAGACTTATAAATGATTATATAATTATAGCTAAAGTATTTAATGAATGCATAATTAAGGTCATATACCCATTCTTTACTCTCGGAAGGAGAAAAATTATTTATTAGTTGGATTTTAAAAACTTCTAGATTTTTGCTGTAATTCTCACCTTCTCAGTTTCTACTGAAGTTAATTAGGATGACATTCAAAATGCTAAACACAAAATACCTGTAGTGCTATGAAATGTTCAATAGCCTGTATAAACTAGGTCATGCTAACAAAATACAAAAATAGCAGTTTTGAGAGACCTTATTGTTTCGGCAAATAAAGTTTGGCAGATGTAGATGAGTCCTATTGCAAGAAATCACAATAATTGTGAAATATGAAATATTGTAAATTCTAATGTATAGAATATGTTCGATGGTTAATATTCTTTAAAAATACAAATTTTTTTCTTTTTTGCTAATTTCTATATGTAATTCCATTAACTTAGTCCTTGATTCACTTATTCAACAATAATCACTCACCTCCTATTATACACCAAGCATTCTCTTTGGGTACATTGGGAAAGACTGCTAATTATTCCCCTATATCCATTATCCTGTCCTTTGTTTTATCAATAAAATCCATCCTACACATCAAGTTTTTAATTTTTTTGGTGCTTAACCATCTGAGTAACATTTCCTATCCTATCTTGTAGCTGAGTGCAGCCCTGTGACTGAATTTAAACCAGTAGATGTGAACATAAACTATTGTGTGTGTTTATTGTGTGTAACTTCCAGGTCATCTCTAAAAAACCTTTCCCGGTTCTGCCTCTTTTTCCTTTCTTCAGAAAGCAAAGAAGACAGGAGACAATTTCAGTCATAGCCATGGAGCAGGCATAAAAAAATCAATGAAAAAATCCCAAGACGTTTAATGACTTCACAGAGCAGAACCTCCTGGCCAGGTGGACTGTATCAGGAGATACAAGAGAAGTAAATCCCTGTATTACTCATGCAATTACACCTTTGCATCTTATGTCTTCCTGTTAGAAAGGGTTTGTTTGCAGAATAATTATAAAGTACACAAGATTGATAAAATATAGTTCCTGATGTAAAAAGTTCTTTCTTTTAATGAATGAGCCAGAAAAATGGACAACTGTATATAATACAGAATGATCCTAATGATGGATGTCTTGTAGAAATGATGCAATCACCCAGAAAATTCTGCCATGAGGGATTAGAGAAAGCTTCAGATGGGTAGGAGTATTCAAGATTTATTTTGAAATAGTAGTTTAAGACTATCACATAAAAAAATGGGGGAAAATGGGTAGAGAGTACAGGTCAAAGAAACATTATTTGCAAATATTTTAGGGAGACAGTTTAAAGTAAAAGAGGCATTTGGGAGGTAGCAAGTTACAGAAGAGTCAGAGAAAGGAATAAATGGCTGATAGAATCCTGAAAAGAAATACAGTAGATTTGTACTAGCCTGTGAAAGAGTTCTAATTTCATTTAAAAAGTTGACATATATATAACTGATCCACTTTGCCATACACCTGAAACTAACACAACATTGTAGATTAACTATAATCCAAAAAACTTTTTAAAATAAGTTAGTATTTTACCACATAGAAAATAAATTTTCAACAAAGAAATTATGTGAACAAGCAATCTATGAAACTATCCAGAGTTGAAATGTCCTATGTGGTATCAATGATGGTCAAGGAGAATTCTTTTTGGCTTCTTATTATATGTGATTTTCTTGTGTAATGATAAATTTTCTCTTGTGTAAAAAGTTGCTCATTTATTCAAACTAAAATACAAGCAGCAACTCAGCCAAGAAGGCACAACAAAAGGAGATAAAATGCATTCTCCTTCCCTCATTGGTCTAATTAATCTATCATTTACTTTCCAAATAGTAGGAAATATGGATAATAACTGAAGAACTCTTGAGCTGATATTTCTTCTGCATTGGTCCACAGCAGTCAGTGCAGCTGAAATGCTGGAATAATCAAATATAGTATTGTCTTTTACAATTTTAGGGCTGGCCATCAGTAATTGATATTTTGAATTTTATTTGCATATGTTTTACTTCTTTGTATAAATAGCAGAAGAAAAAAGAGAGAAAAGAAAACTTACAGAAACGTTGGTAAAAAGTACTGATCACCACAGTTTCAGACACACAGGAAAAATTTCATGGCATGATGTCAAGAAAATGATAGCTATATCCTTTTTCCACTGAACTATGTAAATGCTCAAGAGGAATATTTCTATTAATCTCTCTTAGTTTTACATTTTCTACCTCATAATAATACATTCCCGTTTAATGTAAACCAAGATAATCCTGGGTCCTAGGTTTTATGGGTAAGTTAGCCTCCTCCAACTTGGAAAACTGAGTCTGCTGCCAGAGGGAATTCAATAATACATGGAATTAATGATTGCCAATCAGTGCGAAACAAATAAATCAGAGAATAAGCTCCGTGATATAAATTCATCAAATCAGTGAGTTCTCACAGTTAGAAATTTAACTGATTATTAGGCCAACTTTTTTCAAAACTGTCACACTATAAAAGATAATATGAGGCACAGCAAAGCTGTACATGAAGGCCAGACTGCAATCTGAGACACAAAAATTGGCAAAGAGTGCAGATCTGCTGTCTATACATTCTTGATATATCTCTGCTTCTTTGTGGTGTAACTTTACAATTTCTCAAAGGTCTACCAGTTTTATAGGTCACAAAGTTTTTGAAGATGTGTCTCTATCTTCTCAGACAGTTTCTGAAAACATAGAGAGACATTTGGGAATGTATGGGAATATTTAGGTTAAGACTTGACATTCTAAAAGCACTCAGATATTTTGTTCTTGTTTAGAGACTGTTTAAATTTACAGATCAAGATTAATTTAAGAGAAAACACAAATGGTCAACATTTACTCCTCATTCCATAGAGGGCTACTTCCAGTGCATTATTTATAAGTAGATATATTATTCATAGCTGGGATAGAAGTTCAGCACACATGATTTTAAAAATACTTTTGGGTTAGTGGAATTAGTCTCATGTTACTGGAAATAATAGATATAATCACTTATTGAACAAGAATGAAGTCAGTTGTCTGTCCTGAACGGGATCTGTATTGAGAATCATTTCCTTTCATCTCAAGGGGCTAGATCATCACTTCTGGCTCAATTCAGACAGTCTTAACTGTATGTTTATAACTTCCCGATTTTCCAATTTTAGAATAAAACAGACTGATTCAACATTTACAATAATAAAAACATGCATGCTATTTTTGTAAGGCAGAATATAGTATTTAATATAGTATTTTATATAGAATATACTATATGTAGAATATTGGAGAAGGCAATGGCACCCCATTCCAGTATTCTTGCCTGGAAAATCCCATGAATGGAGGAGCCTGGTAGGCTCCAGCCCATGGGGTCGCTAAGAGTCGGGCATGACTCAGCGACTTCACTTTCACTTTTCACTTCTGTGCATTGGAGAAGGAAATGGCAACCCACTCCAGTATTCTTGCCTGGAGAATCTCAGGGACAGAGGAGCCTAGTGGGCTGCCATCTATGGGGTCGCACAGAGTCGGACACGACTGAAGCGACTTAGTAGTAGCAGCATATGTAGAATATAGTATGGAATAATACTAAAAAAAAAAAAATCTTGCCAAGGTTTCCAAATATACTTTTCACATGGAGTCAAGATACAAATTTGAATATATAGTCCTTCCTACATCAGGTAATCATCACATTCTCATTGTTTTTTGTACACTACACCAGAAACCCTTGAAACAGTTTAATGTGTACTTGAGAGAAAAATCATCTTCCACAAAGTCAACTGTTCGCATGGTAGGTTTCTGTGTAGAGATATAAGTGCGATTGGCCCATTTCTTTGCATGGATGTGGAAGGTCTCATGATAAACTGGTTTATCCATGGTTGTACAAGTCTAATTTGTCTGCTAAAGATACAGAAAAACAAGACTGTGTCCTTAATTACCCGAACAGAGATGGACAAAATCACTATTAAAATTTTTTAAAAAAATAATGCAATGAGATTAAAGATTTTAATGTGCATACTTCTTAGACCCTTAAATAAAACTAATTGGAAGGCTAAAAGAGACATATGGGAATTCTACAGGAATTCTCAAAAGGACCCCAAAGCAGGAATATAATGGAATATACAACTAATCATTATGAAAATTAGCAACAGCTATATCCAAAACTTGGAGAAGGCGATGGTACCCCACTCCAATACTTTTGCCTAGAAAATCCCATGGACGGAGGAGCCTGGTAGGCTGCAGTCCACGAGGTCGCTAAGAGTTGGACACGACTGAGCGACTTCACTTTCACTTTTCACTTTCATGCATTGGAGAAGGAAATGGCAACCCACTCCAGTGTTCTTGCCTGGAGAATCCCAGGGACGGGAAGCCTGGTGGGCTGCTGTCTATGGGATCGCATAGAGTCGGACACGACTGAAGCGACTTAACAGCAGCAGCAGCAGCAGCATATCCAAAACTGGATGCCAAATACCACTATATATGCCCTGCTGATGGTCTATGAATAATGACAATGATCTTTGCATTAGATTTCACTCTATACTAAGCACATTTTCCTCATCTATTCAGGTATCACAATAAACCTGTATGTACTATAATTCTCTCTGTTTTGTAAATGAGGAGACTGACTCTCAGCACTTTTAATTTAATTGAACAGAGTTCCCTGATGTATTTGTTTTCTGCTGATGTATAACAAACTACTATAAACTTAGTGGCTTAAAAAAAACTTCTTAAACTTCTGTAGGTCAGAAGCTAGCTTGCTATTGATTGATGTTTTCTTTCTCAAGCTATTGGCTGGTCTAAGAGCTTATCTGAAGTTTCTGGTGGAGAATCCACTTCCAAGCTCATTGACATTGTTGACAGAATTCAGGTCCTCATGGTTGTAGAACTAAGTTGTTTGTTTCCTTGCTAACCTGTGGGCTTGGGGCTACATTAGAATCCTAGCATTGCTACATTCATTGGCATGTAGCTTCCTCCATTTTCAAAGTCATCCCTTCGTTCTTCAAATCTCTTTGTTTCTTTTGCTACCAGTCAGAGAAAACACTGCTTTGAAAAGAGTAACTCAATGGGCTCAGGTTTACAATGATAATATTTTTATTTTAAGATCAAATGAATTGAGGTTTTAATTGCTTCTGCAAAGTCTCTTCAACATAGTACTTAGATTAGTGTTTATTTGAATAACCAGGCCATAGGAATCTAGCAGGTGCTGTCTTTAGAAATCTGCCTACCACACTTGGTTTGAGGGGATTTAGAAGTCAGATCTCGGAGAAGGCAATGGCAGCCCACTCCAGTACTCTTGCCTGGAAAATCCCATGGACGGAGGAGCCTGGTAGGCTTCAGTCCATGAGGTCGCTAAGAGTTGGACATGACAGAGCGACTTCACTTTCACTTTTCACTTTCATGCATTGGAGAAGGTAATGGCAACCCACTCTGGTATTCTTGCCTGGAGAATTCCAGGGACGGGGGAGCCTGATAGGCTGCCGTCTATGGGGTCACACAGAGTCAGACATGACTGAAGCGACTTAGCAGCAGCAGCAGCAGCAGAAGTCAGATCTATTGATTAAAAATCAAAGCCATTCTCACTGAAATTAACTTGCTAATTATACTAATTTACCTAATATGTAACTAATTATCAACTTTTATATATACATTACTCTCAGTCTAGTTGTAAATTATTGTGGCATTGAAGAATACCAAGTTTAAGATTAGTTGTTTTGAGAGCAGAGATTACATACCAAAAAATCGGCAAGAATGCCTAGGATCTGCTTACTGTTAGCAGAAACAAAAAGTAAGACCTAGTAGACCTTTGCCTACTGTCCAACCATTTCAAATGAAAACTGATTTAAGGAGGAAAACTTTTACCCTTGTATCTTTTATCCTTGGCAAAGTTTCCAGCAGGTATTAAATGTTAGCAGAGAACTTCAATACAGTAGGTGCTTAGAAGTGCTGTTGAATTATTAATATATTGTTGATTGTAAATGAAAAACAGTATCATTACAAAATAAAAACCTAGAAAACAAATACTAAAATAAAGAAAAATCACAACCCTTACACAAAAATGGTGCTAACACTTGGTACTATCTAACACTTGGTAGCAATAAGTAGATCTAAATAAATATTTACTTCATATAACTAGATGGAAAGAAGTGTTTATTTCTCCTGTGGAGGTTTGCACTCAGTTGTCTTTAATCAAAGTACAGGAACTTGCATTTCTCCAATTTTGAGAAGTACTACCGGGCAATGGAATTTATCCCTGAACCTGTATGGATAAAGAAGGTTAGTTACCTCTCCAGTGTGATTTGGCTGTGGTTATGGTGGTTGTTATGGTTGCTAGCTTTGGTATCATCTTTGCACTTAAAGGTTTTTGGTCAATTTCTATTTGTATAACTTGACTAGTATTGAACACTTTTAATTGCTTCTGTTTTCCACCATAAAGTTGTCCAGTCTAACTAGGCTAATAATAAGAAAGGTACGGGAACATCATAAAAGGGCATTTTTCTAACCATTTAATAGCAGATGACACCACCCTTATGGCAGAAAGTGAAGAGGAACTAAAAAGCCTCTTGATGAAAGTGAAAGTGGAGAGTGAAAAAGTTGGCTTAAAGCTCAGCATTCAGAAAACGAAGATCATGGCATATGGTCCCATCCCTTCATGGGAAATAGATGGGGAAACAGTGGAAACAGTGTCAGACTTTATTTTTCTGGGCTCCAAAATCACTGCAGATGGTGACTACAGCCTGAAATT
>NW_011487680.1:34424-35742 GCF_000754665.1 Bison bison bison
GAGGACGCCTGCGGCCTACGTAGGTGACGTAAATTCCTTGCCTTGGAATTTTACTAGCTTTCCACGTAAACCAAGTTATTCAGCCTCTTTTCTCCACTAAATTTTCCTACTGAGCTATCCTTATTCTATTACTCTTTATATCTCTAATTAATATTTAATTAAAGCTATGGTATCCTGATCACCAAAGCCGTCTCCCCTTTGAATTTCCCTGGATCCACCGGGGCTGGACCCCGGCAGATGACAGAGGATGAGATGACTGGATGGCATCACTGACTTGATGGACGTGAGTCTGAGTGAACTCCGGGAGTTGGTGATGGACAGGGAGGCCTGGCGTGCTGCGATTCATGGGGTCACAAAGAGTCAGACATAACTGAGCGACTGAACTGAACTGAACTGAAGTTAACTGCCTTTGCCCTCAGTATTCCTCTTCTACTAGGTTAACTAGGGGCTAGATAACCAAAAGGGGTTTATAAAGTTTTTATGTTTTAGATTGCATATGACTTTATTCCTTCCAATAGAATCTTAGCATGTTTCAAAAGAATTCACTATTAATCCCATATAAAAAACAAATGTGTTAACCTTTAAAGTCATAAATTCTCTTTTTTTTCTAATTATCTTTGACCTAGGAACTGAAGCCAGGTTCCCCCTTTTTCTCAATTAAGACATTATGCATATGCTCATTTAACTTTGTGAAAAATAGAGTTGAAATTATTAATGCCACTTTTCTTGAATCTAATGATATTTACTTGGCCTATAAAGGACAAGGCTTTGTCCACTAACTGCTTAGATGACTAAGTCTTTTGGAGATAACATCCACTATGTTTAACCACATATCTCTTTGGATGGATTGCTTCGGGGGAACTTTTCTCATATAAACCTATCTTCATGCATATTACTATTGGAGTATTCTAGTTAATCATTGCAACCTGGCTATCTTTTCAAAGTTAAAATCACCTTAGCATCCAAGCAGGAACTAGTTCTTTTTCTTCTAGGCTCAATGCTGTGGAATTTTCCTCAGTACTCACAGGAAAAAAAAACAACAAAAAAAATGGATTTAGATAAGTTGGTATGTATATACATGTAAATAATTTTTCTCCTCTTTTATAGCAGTGCATGCAGGTTGTATATTATAGAGCTGATAGCATTATTTTTTAATACTACAATTATTCACACTTTCCTTGAGGGAAAAAGGAAAACTACTTACCTAGTTAAAATTGTTACCCTTAGGATGGGTGGGAGGAAGGCTCAAGAGAGAGGAGGTATATGTATCAGTTCAGTTCAGTTCAGTTCAGTCGCTCAGTCATGTCCGACTCCTGTG
>NW_011487681.1:0-361 GCF_000754665.1 Bison bison bison
GCCCTGCAGTCACTCGAGAGCAATCCCCAGCTTTCCTTCGCAACTCGAATGGAAGATTGGACTTCCCTGGGCCAACACAAGAGGCATCCTGAATTCCCCGTCGTAACTCGAGAATCCCGCCGCAACTCGAGAAAAGCCACGTGGTTCGCCCGTCATCGCAAGATGAAGCCCTTTCCTGCTACAGCGTCTCAGGAGAAGTCGCACGTTAGGAATTGGAGGTCGAAACGGTCCTTGGCACCCTTGATGCGCCCCACCAGGTTCCCCGGCATCCCGATCTCACTGGAGAGGAACCCCGAGGTTTTCCGACCCCACTTCCTCTGAGCCCCTTCTACCCTCCTGATCTCGACAGGAGGGTCGACTC
>NW_011487681.1:4672-5099 GCF_000754665.1 Bison bison bison
CAAGTCGAGGGAACCCAGGGTCTCCTGCCTCAACCTCAGAAAGATCTCGAGAGACCTTCTTCAGCACGTCTCGAGGCCAGATTCCCCTACCATGACTCGAGAGCAATGACGCGCTCCCCCTCGCCACTCGCATGGAGACCCGACTTCCCTGGCGCCCCACGAGAGGCTCACTGACCTCGCCGTCGTACCTCGTGAGAAACCACACCCTGGGGCCGCCGCTCAAGAACCACCTAGAGACTCCCCCGTCATCGCGAGATGAGGGCCTTCGTCTCCTGCATGGCCTAGAGGCCATCCTCGCGACATCTCTCCAAACGCCTTAGGAGGCTTGACTCCCTTTACTCCACCCAGTGAGCTCCAAGAGATACCCGTCGCGACTCGAGAGCAGAGCGGGGTTCTTTGCTTCCACTCGAGATGAATGCCTGTCTCC
>NW_011487681.1:9419-10566 GCF_000754665.1 Bison bison bison
ACCAAACCCAGTGGAGTCCCGCGAGGCCCCTCCCACCTCCAGTTTCCCTGACTTCTCAGAGCCACCATGAAAAGCCCCCTGAGGACACCTGCACAAGTCGAGGGAAGCCAGGGTTTCCTGCCTCAACCCGAGAAAGACCTCGAGAGACCTTTTTCAACACGTCTCGAGGCCAGATTCCCCTACCATGACTCGAGAGCAATGACGCGCTCCCCCTCGACACTTGCATGGAGACCCGACTTCCCTGGCGCCCCACGAGAGGCTCACTGACCTCGCCGTCGTAGCTCGTGAGAAATCCCGCCCTGGGGCCGCCGCTCGAGAACAGCCCCGAGACTTCCCCGTCATCGCGAGATGTGGGCCTTCGTCTCCTGCATGGCCTAGAGACCAATCCCGCGACCTCTCTCCAAAAGCCTCAGTAGGCTTGACTCCCTTTAGTCCACCCAGTGAGCTACAAGAGATACCCGTCGCGACTCGAGAGCAGAGCGGGGTTCTTTGCTTCCACTCGAGTTGAATGCCTGTTCCCCGGGTGCGTCTGGAATGCAACCCCGAGATCCCTGTCGCCCCTGGGGAGGAACATTGGCTTCTGGACACAAGCCTAGATGAGGTCTATTGGCCCTGCAGTCACTCGAGAGCAATCCCCAGCTTTCCTTCGCAACTCGAATGGAAGATTGGACTTCCCTGGGCCAACACAAGACGCATCCTGAATTCCCGGTCGTAACTCGAGAATCCCGCCGCAACTGGAGAAAAACCACGTGGATCCCCCGTCATCGCAAGATGAAGCCCTTTCCCGCTACAGCGTCTCAGGAGAAGTCCCACGTTATGAATAGAGGTCCAAACGGTACTTGGCACCCTTGAGGCGACCCACAAAGTTCCCCGACATCCCGGTCTCCCCCGAGAGGAGCACCGAGGTTTTCCGACACCACTTCCTCTGAGACCCTTCTACCCTCCTGATGTCGACAGGAGGGTCGACTCCCCTGCTTTGTCTGGAAGGGGTTCCCGACCTTCCGGTCGCACCTCAGGATAAGGCCGGTCTCACGACGACATTCCAGACGTGGCCTCGTGGCTGGTTCCACTTTCCGAAGGACCCCGATTTCCCGGTCCCCTCTTGATAAGAACCCGATGCCCGCACACCTCTGCGAACTGCACCCTG
>NW_011487682.1:0-552 GCF_000754665.1 Bison bison bison
CAATTTGTTAATGTGGTATATTACATTGATTGATTTGCAGATATTGAAGAATCCTTGCATCCCTGGGATAAAGCCCACTTCGTCATGATGTATGATCATTTTAATGTGTTGTTGGATTCTTATTGCTAGAATTTTGTTAAGGATTTTTGCATCTATGTTCATCAGGGATATTGGCTTTTAGTTTTCTTTTTTTGTGGCATCTTTGTCAGGTTTTGGTATTAGGGTGATGGTAGCCTCCTAGAATGAGTTTGAAAGTTTACCTTCCTCTGCAGTTTTCTGGAAGAGTTTGAGTAAGATAGGTGTTAGCTGTTCTCAAAATTTTTGGTAGAATTCAGTTGTGAAGCTGTCTGGTCCAGGGCTTTTGTTTGCTGGACAATTTCTGATTACAGTTTTGATTTCTGTGCTTGTGATGGGTCTGTTAAGATTTTCTATTTCTTCCTGGTTCAGTTTTGGAAAGTTATACTTTTCTTAAGAATTTGTCCATTTCTTCCAAGTTGTGCATTTTATTGGTATATAGTTGCTGATAGTAGTCTCTTATGATCCTTTGTATTT
>NW_011487682.1:652-1104 GCF_000754665.1 Bison bison bison
CCTCCTTTGTCAAAGATAAGGTGTCCATAGGTGAATGGATTTGTCTCTGGGCTTTCTATTTTGTTCCATTTATCTATATTTCTGTCTTTGTGCCAGTACCATACTCTCCTGATGACTGTAGCTTTGTAGTATAGTCTGAAGTCAGGCAGGTTGATTCCTCCAGTTTCATTCTTCTTTCTCAAGATTGCTTTGGCTATTTGAGGGTTTTTGTATTTCCATACAAATTGTGAAATTATTTGTTCTAGCTCTGTGAAAAATACCGTTGGTAGCTTGTTAGGGATTGCATTGAATCTACAGATTGCTTTGGGTAGTATACTCATTTACACTATATTGATTCTTCCGATCCATGAACACGGTATTTTTCTCCATCTATTAGTGTCCTCTTTGATTTCTTTCACCAGTGTTTTATAGTTTTCTATATATAGGTCTTTTGTTTCTTTAGGTAGATATAT
>NW_011487682.1:4107-6501 GCF_000754665.1 Bison bison bison
TTCTGGGTGACTGATGTCCTCTGCCAGCATTCAGGAGTTGTTTTGTGGAAATTGCCCAGCATTCAAATGATCTTTTGATGAATTTGTGGGGGAGAAAGTGGTCTCCCTATCCTTTTCCTCCACCGTCTTAGGACCACCCCTGTTGAATCTTTAAGTTGTTTAGATTTACCTCATATCTGCCCAGGCCTACCTTATCTTTAGCTTTCTCTGAGACTTATTTTATCAGCCTTTCTTTTCTGCCTTCCCCCTTTAACCTACCCAAAGACCACAAAATTTTCTGTATTCATTAGTTTTCTGAGACGTAATTCATCACAATGCTCTGCTCTGTCTCACCTACAAACGTCTATTTTGTTGCCACAAAACTTATTAATATTTCCTCCTTTAAAAGTTATTTATGCTTGTGAATCATTCTGTTCTGTTCCACCTTAAGGCAAACCCCAGGGAAAAATAACCATTTGAGACTCAGGGCTTGAACAGTTGAAAAAACTAGAATGGAATCCATTTCAAAGAGGATATCCTATCTTCAATATACTATTCTTGAGATAATTGATAATAGTGTCAAATCAATCAGTGTACTAGTTAAAGCTTCTGCTTCATAATAGGCATGGAACTGGTAGTGTTTTGGTTTTCCATCCTTCATCTTTAGAAATTCTTGCTCTACAAGTTGGCATCTGACAACTTTAATAAAGAAAGATGGACAGTAGTGCCTGGTCAGCTTTTCTCTACTAACCTCCTGGGTTCACAATTTGTGCAGCCTACAGATTATTTTAAGTAAATGTTTATTATAGTCAAGCTTCAAATCTAGAACAACCCCTCTGCAGTGTTTTTCAAATATGCAGCATTTCTGAAATGTATATAACTCATAGCAAGTGATTTTCCTATATCTATAACTGTCAATGGTTCACTAATTAGATTCTAAGCAGTGTTTTAGAAGGTTGTAGTGTATCTTGAGAATGTGGGTCTGGAAATTATGTAGCTTTGAGATAAATATGTTTGGCTTAGGCTTCCAGTTAATTTGTTTATATTTTAAACTTGTAGATTGTTGCCTTGCCTTCATTTCCACTACTAATTTAATGCAATTTAATGAAATACTTGTTATTAACTTAGAAACCCAAGATCAACGTGTTTTTATCACAATTGAAATCAGTGGTATGTATGCTCTGTTTATAAGTCATACAAGTATAGTCCACTTGTTTATGCTTTACATTCAGACTTCCCTAAGAGATAATCAAAGAGTGTGCCCTGACCCTCCTATACTGTTTTGGGAGTTTGAACAGTGAAGGTAACCTGTGAAGTGAAAGTCACTCACTCTTTGCGACCCCATGGACTGTAGCTCATGTGGCTTCCCTGTCCATGGGATTCTCCAGGCAAGAATACTGGAGTGGGTAGCCATTTCCTTCCAGGGAATCTTCCTGACCCAGGGATTGAACCTGAGTGTAATGCGTTGCAGGCAGATTCTTTACCATCTGAGCCACCAGGGAAATGAAGGTAACCTGTACTGCTGCAGAAATCAGCAGTGGGTTTTGAAGGCAGCTTTCAGGTAAAAAGGAAGAGGTCTTTCTGATAATAGTAATAATAATAATAATAAAAACTCCAAACCTAGGACTTGGAGCACAGAATGAGGCAGGGCAAAGGCTAACGGTTTTGCCAAGAGAACTTGGTCATAGTAAACAACCCCGTCCAACAACACAAGAGACAACTTTACACCTGGGTATCACCAAATGGTCAATACTGAAATCGGATTGATATTCTTTGCAGCTGGAGATGGAGAAGCTCCATACAGTCATCAAAAACAAGATCTAGAGCTGACTGTGGCTCATATCATCAGCTCCTTATTGCAAAATTCAGACTTAAATTGAAGAGAGTAGGTGAAACCACTAGGCCATTCAGGTTATGACCTCAATCAAATCCCTTACAATTATACAGTGGAAGTGACAAATAGATTCAAGGGATTAGATCTGATAGAGTACCTGAAGAACTATGGATAGAGGTTCATAACATTTTACAGGAGGCAAAGAACAAACCATCCCTGAGAGAAAGAAATGCAAAAAGGCAAAATGGTTGTCTGAAGAGGTCTTATAAATAGCTGAGAAAAGAAACTAAAGGGAAAGGTATACACATCTGAATGCAGAGTTTCAAAGAATAGCAAGGAAAGAAAAGAAAGCCTTCTTAAGTAAACAATGCAAAGAAATAGAGGAAAACAATAGAATGGGAAAGATTAGAGATCTCCTCAAGAAAATCAGAGATACTAAGGGAGCGTTTCATACAAAGATGGGCACAACAAAGGACAGAAGCTAATATAGACCTAACAGAAGCAGAAGAGATTAAGAAGAGGTAGCAAGAATACACAGAAGAACTGTACAGAAAAGATCTTAACCTGGAAAACCACGATGG
>NW_011487682.1:8209-10122 GCF_000754665.1 Bison bison bison
TTAGTTATGATTAATGTTACAAAAGGCATCCTTTCTTTTATTGGCTGTTATACCCAGATTTCATCCATTTAGAATTATTAGGGTAAGGAGGATATAAAGGCACTGTGGTTTGTTCTGGACCCTTTACTTTGACCCTTTTCCTGAGATAAATTTGATTTACACCAGAAGTAGAAAGCTGTTTCATTTCCATAGTGAGGAAAAACCATTAGAATTAATTTTTATGCAGTGTATATTTATTCTTAAAACTAATTGTGGGTTTCTGCCTTGATTAAGAGCAGATGAAAGGATTGATTCTGTTTTGCTGTTGAAATTCAAGATTTCTGAATTTAAAACATCTTTTGTTTCCTTAGAGCCTAAAACAAGGCATAACCTTTTAATTAGCTTTGGAAATAAAGGTATAAGCATACATTATGATTTTTATGCAAACAGCATATATTCAGAACTTAATTCAGACATAAATCTCCATGAATAATGAAATGGTCCATTGGAGGAGGGTGAACTTAACCTAGATTTTTCTAAATCTGGGGCAGACTTAGTCCATTTTACAGGAAACCTCTTTGAAGCCATTTATATTTCCATTTATAATGAGAATTCAGGAGAACTCATACAGCAAAAGGCAACCTCTTGTTTCACCCATCTTACCTAGAATGTTAAATTTCAGTTTGAGCAACTTGATTTAGAACACTTGTCTTCTCTTCTGCCTCAGTTATCAAAGGGATTTTCAGGGATGTGTAGGATGTCTGAATATGGGGAGATAAAGCTTTGGGAAAGGATGGACCTGAGATTAGGTAACTACCTACATGTGACTAAAACTGCTTTAGAGTATCTAAAAAAGCTATAAGACCTATAAAAGCATAAAGCAGTAGAACTGCTTTAGAGTATTTTGGGTATCACATCAAAATAATCTGGGGAATGGTGTTTAAAGATGAAAGGTAAGCTGCACATTTATAAATATTGAAACTTGAGTTCATTGTTCTATTCTCTCTACTTTTGTGTTTGAAAACTTTCATACTAGTTGAAGAAAAACTGCCTTGGAAACTGACCATCTAGAGAGAGAATGATTATACAGTTAGTCAAAGTTCAAATTTTTAAATATTTTGCCTTGAATCCTGAAAAGAAACGTAAGATTTTAGACATGCTGTCATAGTAGTTGAGTCACTCAGTCATGTCCGACTCTCTGCAACTCCATGAACTGCAGCATGCCAAGCTTCCCTGTCCATCACCAACTCCCGGAACTTGCTCAACTTATGTCCATCAAGTCAGTGATCCCATCCAAGCATCTCACCCTCTGTTGTCCCCTTCTCCTGCCCTCAATCTTTCACAGCATCAGGATCTTTTCCAATGAGTCAGTTCTTTGCATCAGATGGCCAAAGTATTGGAATTTCAGCTTCAGAATCAGCCCTTCCAATGAATATTCAGAGTTAATTTCATTTAGGATTGACTGGTTTGATCTAGAAGTCCAAGGGACTCTCAAGAGTCTTCTCTAGCACCACAGTTCAAAAGCATCAATTCTTCAGTGCTCAGCTTTCTTTATAGTCCCAACTCTCACATCCATATATGACTACTGGAAAAACCATAGCTTTGACTAGATGGACCTTTATTGGTAAAATAATGTCTCTGCTTTTTAATATACTGTCTAGGTTTGTCACTGTTTTTCTTCCAAGGAGCCAACATCTTTTAATTTCATGGCTGTAGTCACCATCTGCAGTGATTTTGGAGCCCCCCAAAATAAAGTCTATCATTGTTTCCTGGTCTATTGGCCATGAAGTGATGGGATCAGATGCCATGATCTTAGTTTTTTGAATGTTGAGTTTTAAGTGAACTTTTTCATTCTTCTCTTTCACTTTCATCAAGAGGCTCTTTAGTTCTTCTTTGCTTTCTGCTGTAAGGGTGGTGTCATCTGCATATATGAG
>NW_011487682.1:10222-10775 GCF_000754665.1 Bison bison bison
TAAGGTAGTCTGGTATTCCCATCCTTTAGAATTTTCCACAGTTTGTTGTGATCCACACAGTCAAAGGCTTTGGTGTAGTCAATAAAGTAGAAGTAGATGTTTCTCTGGAACTCTCTTGCTTTTTCAGTGATCCAACGGATGTTGGCAATTTGATTTCTGGTTCCTCTGCCTTTTCTAAATCCAGCTTGAACATCTGGAAGTTCACTGTTCACATAGTGTTGAAGCCTGGTTTGGAGAATTTTGAGCATTACTTCGCTAGCGTGTGAGATGAGTGCAATTGTGCAGTAGTTTGAGCATTCTTTGGCATTGCCTTTCTTTGGGCTTGGAATGTAAACACCTTTTCCAGTCCTGTGGCCACTGCTGAGTTTTCCAAAGTTGCTGGCATATTGAGTGCAGCACTTTCACAGCATCATCTTTTAGGATTTGAAATAGCTCAACTGGAATTCCATCACCTCCACTAACTTTGTAGTGAGGCTTCATAAGGCCCACTTGACTTCCCATTCCAGGATGTCTGGCTCTAGGTGAGTGATCACACCATCGTGGTTATTTGAGT
>NW_011487682.1:14062-15034 GCF_000754665.1 Bison bison bison
GCCTGTGTTTACTAAAAGTATTCTTTATCTTCCTCAAATGTTGGCTCCAAACTACATTCGTTGTTTTGAATAGGAAGAAATTCTTCATCCTCAGTTTCAACCTGTTTTTGAGAAATCTTGAATCCTGTGAGGAGTTTAAATAGTGATATTTTCTTGAATCCTACCACTGGTATGCATTTATGTTATAAGAAACAGACAAATTAAAATGTTTTCACTAGAGAACGTATGGGTTTACTTTTGCTATGCTAGAAGAGTAATTTGAACAGTTAAAAGTTTTTAGGTTAATAATTTATTGGATTGTCTTTAACATTAAGAAAACTACAGACTAATGTATTAACCCCTTGGGTTTCAAGGTTTCCTCTTGAGTTCACACAACCTTCATTTTAGTGTGATTGGTTTCAGTGAATCCTACTAGACACTCAAGGATTCTGACTGCTTCTCCTGCCCAAGTATATACAAAGCACAGTTATCACTCTGCTTATTGGACCACAGGCTACATTGCTTTGGTTATTTAAACCGATTGCTTAATACATATTGTAAAAGGAAGTCCTGCAAGATGAGACCAAAAATGGATGAACCTGTACTTCAAATAATATGACTATATTTTATATAGGAAATACCAAGTGTTAACATGTGATTTTCAAATGACCTGAAATTTCAGCTAGCTGTTGCCATCTTCCCTTTAGCACTGCCCCCTATTTCTGTTACTAGAGCACCTCTGAATCCAAAACCCTCCCCTCAATTTTCTGGGGCAGCTAGGGCTTTTCTTTACTGCTCTTTCTTCCTGCTAACAGCCTAGCTGTCAGAGCCTGTGTATTATAAAGTATGATTTCTTATGGATCAAACAAAGTTTGGGAAGCCAATTCTGAGTTTATTTACAACATAAGCCATTGGAAATTGGAATGTGTTTTACTGTTTAAATACAAATATTTCAAGAGCTAAGTCATTAAGGTTGTTCTCAAATCAATGATG
>NW_011487682.1:19224-19567 GCF_000754665.1 Bison bison bison
ACTGTAGCCTAACAGGATCCTCCATCCATGGGATTTTCCAGGCAAGAGTACTGGAGTGGGTTATTATGAAGGAGAAGTTAATATAATTATGATGGAATCAAACACATATAGGTGTCCATAAATGATAAGTTCACCTGTTGTGGAGGTGAACCGTAGTATATTTAGACAAAAAGTGATTCTTGAATCATTTATTATTATATCTGACTTTGGAGTACATTTTTAACTTTACATATAAATATGTCAGTCTTAAATTATGGAGTTCATGGCATTTTGGGCGAATGAACAAAAAGGTACAGTGGCCAATCCATTTCCACATCTCCTTTGTATATATATGCTTAATAGT
>NW_011487683.1:0-323 GCF_000754665.1 Bison bison bison
TTGCCGGGAGAAATAATCAATAACCTCAGATACACAGATGACACCATCCTTATGGCAGAAAGTGAAGAAGAACTAAAGAGCCTCTTGATGAAAGTGAAAGAGGAGAGTGAAAAAGTTGGCCTAAAGCTCAACATTCAGAAAACTAAGATCATGGGATCCGGTCCCATCATTTCATGGCAAATAGATGGGGAAACAGTGGGAACAGTGGCTGACTTTATGTTTTTGGACTCCAAAATCACTGCAGATGGTGATTGCAGCCATGAAATTAGAAGACACTTACTCCTTGGAAGGAAAGTTATGACCATCCTAGATAGCATATTCAA
>NW_011487683.1:3960-4084 GCF_000754665.1 Bison bison bison
TGCTCAACTATAAGTTAATATAAATGTTCTGAAAACATTAAAGGTAGATGAGGCCATGCTATGATGTTCAGTAGGTTAGATGTATTAAATGCATTTTTTCCTTATGATATTTTCAATTTATGAT
>NW_011487683.1:4184-6638 GCF_000754665.1 Bison bison bison
GTGATGTAATCTCTAACCCTCTGTAGCAAGAATTCTAAACCCTGTCACTCTCTGATAGCTCTTTGTTGTGGGGGGCTCTCTTGTGTATTGCAAGAGTTTTAACTTTAAAAGAGTTTTAGCCTCTACCCAGTAAACACCACTAGCACCCCCGCTACAAAGTGTGATAACCAAAAATATCTCCAGACATAGGACAAAATCACCCCTGAATGTCTATAATAACAACTGAAAACATTAGAAAATGATATAAACAAAATAGCATAAGAAGAAGAAACGTGATTAATCCGAGGTAAGTCAGGATAAGAGGAGCAAAGAAACAACGGACAGATGAAACAAACAGAAAACAATAAAAATGCAACTGCATTATTAATTACATTCATATAAACAAACTAAATGCTATTTACCAGAAACATTTTACATATAAAGATACAGACAGACTGAAAGTTAAAGGATGGGAAAAATACCATGCAAACACCACCCCCACCAACAAAGCTGTCATGGTTATATTAATGTCAGACAAAATAGTCTTTAAGGCAAGAGGTATTACTGGAGATAAAGATGCACATTTTGTAATGACAAAAGTGTCAATTCAAAAGGAAGACAACAGTCCTCATTCTATGAGGTAGATACTATATTTTTTATTATTCCAATTTTTATAGGTGAAGAATCTAAATCACAGGAACATTATGAGACCTACACAGTACATAATGGATCAAGAACAAGCTTCTGCTTTTAAACACTACACAGTATTCTCTGGCAAAAACAAAAATGAAATGAACCAAAACCAAAAAACAAATCATTTCTTTTCCTGATTGAAATTAAAAGATTGCAAGACCCAAGGAACAATGCCACTTTTCTATATTTCTTTAGAGAAGCAGAGCGATTTCCCCACTAAAGGCATTAATGACTTAAATTTAAACTTCAACCAAAATGAGGTCTTGGGATCTCATTTCAGTTGTGAAAGTAACATAAAAATGTTCTATGATACCATATCCTAAGTGTAAAGGTGTATTCAGCACAGCTGTGGTCTAGGATCCTCATAGAACTCTTCAAGCTACTTCCAAAAATCAAGTTCAATCATCACTTTTTAGATTGCTGTAAAATAAAGCGGAAACTTTCTTTTTCCATTACTACTCAAACTGCTTCAACAAAGCAAGTCCTATATTCCTGAGAGGGAAGCATAGAAAGGATATGAGTGAAATTTAATTTTCTCAGAAAAGTAAATAAAAAATAAATTTCCAGTAAGTCATAGCCCTCTGTTCTCTGGGAAATAACATTTTCAGTGTCTGAATCTCCTGAAAGAGGCTCTGACAGGTTGGGAAGCCACTATACTTCAGGAAGTCATTTGGTCCTTGACAGAATTTTTTCTACATTTAAATGTAAAAAAAAAAAAAAGTAAATAAAATAAAATAAAATGTATTATTAGTTATGTTATTATAGAACTAATACATACCTGGAAAGGGAAAAACAAACTTTAATGTGGAGAACCTTCAGAAATACCACTTTAACCAAGAGATCAATGTTAACATCAGCAGTGATAAAGCATGTTGATTTTATCATGTACTCTTATCTAATGCAAAGGAGGCATATCACTTCTGTAGTATTAAAAAAAAAACACCTCATAACCCTAGTCTAATCATGATTAAAATAGCAGATAAACACAAATTAAGGGGCATCCTACAAAATACCTGCCCAATACTTCTCAAAACTGTCAAGGTCATGAAAAACAAGAAATGTGTTACAAATCAGAGCTGACTAAGGAGACATGGCAACTAAATGCAATGTGGCATGCTGCATTAGATCCTGGAAATGAAAAACAAAATTAGTAGAAAAACTGGTAAAATATTATTTAAGTCTGAGGTTCAGTACCCTTGTCGCATTCCTAATTTTGATAAATATGCCATGGTAATGTAAGATGATCACATTAAGAGAAACTGAAACTGTACAGGAAACTGCAACTTTTCTGTGAATCTAAAATTATTCTGAAATAGTGTTTTAAACTGTACTACATGACTGTGGTGGAAAGAAAAAAATGAAAGAATAAAAAAGTGAAAACGAAATGGGAGACAGGAGGGAGGGAGGGAAGGAAGGCAGAAAAGAACAAAACAATAACAAATGTAAAAAGTAAATAATGTAAAAGGCAAACAATTATATAAAAGTTTTTGTGTGTAATTCCAAACTTTTCTTCCATACACTGAGGCATATTCAGATAATATGGTTTTTTATACAAAGAAAGATATGCATGTCTTATAACTTGATTTTTCACTTAATATATAAGGACTGTATTTCCATTAATTCATACATTCATTTAGTCAGCAAATATATAGTGACTATTTCCCTGATGCTGGGAAAGATTGAAGGCAAAAGGAGAAGGGGGAGGCAGAGAGTGAGATGGTTAGATAGCATCACCCACTTGATGGACATGAATTTCCACAAACTCTGGGAGGTAGTGCAGGA
>NW_011487683.1:7994-11195 GCF_000754665.1 Bison bison bison
CTACATGTGTCACGACCGAGCGCTTAACACTAACACTACGATCCTGTGCAAGGGCTAGGAAAACAATTGGTTATACCTCAAGAATTTGTTCCTGAGGTTGTTAGAGTTTCTCATGATGGCATTAGCTGTTTGGGAAAGGAAAGAACTGTAGACATAGGATCTAGTTTGGGGCTGAAAATAACTAAGGGCACCAGAGTCAAATGTGAAACTTCTCTCTGCATTCGGTGTAAAATGTTGCCACCTCTTCTGCCATGGGAGTATACAACAGAAAGCCTGCAACCCAGAAGAGGGCTCCCTCACTCGACCATCTGTGCTCAGTCGCTCAGTCGTGTCCAACTCCTTGTGACTCTATAAACTGTAGCTTGTCAGGCTCCCCTGTCCATGGGATTTTCCAGGCAAGAATACTGGAGTGGGTTGCCATTTCCTCCTCTAGGGCATCTTCCTGACCCAGGGATCAAACCCATGTCTCCTGCATCTCCTGCATTAACAGGTGGATTCTTTACCACTGAGCCACCATGCTGACACCTTTCCAGCCTCTAGAACTTTTGAGACATCAGAAGTCTGAAATCAGTTTTGCTGCACTGAACTCAAAACATTGACAGGACAAGGATCCCAGTCCCATAGCTGCAAGGAACTAAATTCTGCCAGCGGTGAGCTTGGAAGAAGACTGTAAGCCTTGGATGAGAAAGCAGCACAGACTGACATGCTGACTGCAGCATCGTGGGACCCTGAAAGGAGGACTTGGTCAAGATGCACTTGACTAAAGACCCATGGAAATTGTGAGTTAATAAACTAGTAAGGAAAAAAAAAGATTTTTTTTAATGTTGCCAACACAGCAGCTTCCCTGGAAGTCATTGAAAGCCAAATACTCTTCGAGTTGGTAAGTGTTGCTCATTTACTGTGCCCTGAATACTAAAAGAGAACACAATAAAATGCATCCCCAAAGAGACAAATCTTATTCTTAGCCAATCAGCCACGTGCCTAGAATCCAGAATGTGTAAGAAAGGTTTCCCCTTGCAGGAGAACTTAAAGTAACGTTTCCAGCACTAAGCAGCTCATCCTGCCAGCTCTACTACACATGTGTGTTGAATCTTTGTCTTGATTCTTGGAGCCGCTCATGTAGTCACCTTTCTCCTAGGGAATCTCTTCCCTTTGGGGAGTATTATTTCTTCCCTCATTACTCCACAAGTCCCTCCTGCTCTTAAACCTCTTTGCTTTCATCTTCTGCGTCCACCTTCTGTTTGCCTCAGTCTTTAATCCAGGTTGTTTGTCATTTGTTCCATCTAGTTCTCTCATAAAAAATGGAAAAGTCTTTAAACCCATGGAGAAGAAAGATAGGATGAAGGAAGCCACTCTGATCCATCTGGCATGTGAACATAACTTCTATGAGTTATTATGTTAACAGAGTCCCAGTCTCTTTAGTCTATTTATTGTTGCATTTCAAATAGCACTCTTTTATTATCTTATTTCCTGTGTACTTGTGTCCACACACACACCCCCAACGCACACATCATTCTAAGAAAGGATCAAGTAAATCAAATGATTGTAAATTTTACTGTTGTGAAATGATAATGGAGAATTTGTGCTGGTTGAAGCTAGTGTAATGAGCTCCCTGTTCACTCTCTACAACTCAGAATCCATTTATCTCCATTATAAACTAGGAGAGATTTTTGTTTTGCTTTATTTTGTTTTGATTATCGGAGAGGAACCAAAAGAGATGAAGAAAGAGGATAGAGGTGATGATATAGAACATATCTCCAGCCCTGTGGACAGAGTGACCTCTTGTGGTTATAGAGGATGAGAAAGCTAGAAAAATTCAAGAAAGATTCTGGGGAATTCCCTGGTGGTCCAGGGGTTAGAACTTGGTGCTTTAACTGCCAGGCCCCAGTTTGGTCCCTGGTTGGGGAACTACAATTCCACAAGCCAGGGAGCTCGCTGCCCCTTGCCTCCCCAAAAAAGGCTCTGAAACTCTGGGTACTAACAAGTCAGCTTTAGAACACAGATAATGCAGTGTAACACAGAGTAAGGAGGCTCTTTCCTTTGCCTCTTCAGGGGACTCTGTACAGGTCTGGCACAACAAAGATTGGGCATTTTAGAAGCAACCCAGGTGGCACAAGAGGTAAAGAAACCGCCTGCCAATGAAGGAGACCTGGGTTTGATCCTTGGGTGGGGAAGATTCCTTGGAGGAGGACATGGCAACCCACTCCAGCATTCTTACCTGGAGAATATCATGGACAAAGGAGCCTGGCGGGCTACAGTCCATGGGGTCGCAGAGTCAGAAATGACTTAGCAACTGAACAATAATAACAACAACCATGTTGTTATCAAAAGAAATGAACCTACAACTTGAAAGTGGCCCTTTCTCCTTAAAGGCCTCTACCTTGAAGTTGTCCTGGAAGATGTCATAGTATCTGTCTTTCTGGCCCTCAGCTGGTGGACATGAAAGTAGTTCTTGAGGATAAAAGAAATTCAGGATTCATACAAGATCAGGAGATAACTTTAAAAGGATCAAAAAGAATGTACTGCTCAGGCAGGTGCAGAAGCTATAAATTCAATGAAAGAGGGTTTTATTTACAAGATTAATGAGACAAACCAACTGGCATTAAGCACGTAGCAAAGGAAGTAGAGGAAACCAAGACAATTTGATGACAGCAGCTCACTGTGTAATCCCGTATGATTCAAGTGACAAATAGACTGAAGGGATTAGATCTGATAGACAGAATGCCTGAAGAACTATGGATGGAGATTCATGACATTGTACAGCAGGCAGGGATCAAGATCATCCCCAAGAAAAAGAGAGGCAAAATGGTTGTCTGCCTTACAAATAGCTATGAAAAGAAGAGAAGTGAAAGGCAAAGGAGAAAAGGAAAGATGTACCCATTTGAATGCAGAGTTCCAAAGAATAGCAAGGAGAGATAAGAAAGCCTTCCTTAGTGATCAATGCAAAGAAATAGAGGAAAACAATAGAATGGGAAAGACTAGAGATCTCTTCAAGAAAATTAGAGACACCAAGGGAACATTTCATGCAAATATGGGCCCAATAAAGGACAGAAATGGCATGGACCTAACAGAAGCAGAAGATATTAAGAAGAGCTGGCAAGAATACACAGAAGAACTATACAAAAAAGATCTTCACGACCCAGATAATCATGATGGTGTGGTCACTCACCTAGAGCCAGACATCCTGGAATGTGAAGTCAA
>NW_011487683.1:12845-13246 GCF_000754665.1 Bison bison bison
ATTGCAAAAAGTCAGCCATATCTGAAGCAACTTAGCACACACATGCACACATAAGGTGTTACTATTACATAGCGCAGTTGTGGAAAGATTAGAGGAAGGTTATGGAGTAAGTGGAGAAAAGAAGAGTATAAAGTCAGAAAAGAACCGTGTCCATTGGGGAAAGAGAAAGTTACTTTATAAATACCATGTGTTATTGGACTGCATTCTCCTACTGTAGGAAAAAGCAAAAAAACAGCTCTGAAAAAATGCTGTAAGATACACACAAATAATTGTGACTTGTTGTACTTGAAATTATACACCCTATAAAGTGTGGTATAAAAGAGTTTCAAGTGCCAAATTATTCCCAAGGAACACTAGGCTCATTAGGGGAAACAACTTTTCAAACCCCGAATGTGATCTCT
>NW_011487683.1:13473-14706 GCF_000754665.1 Bison bison bison
TCATTGTACACAGATGGACAGGGTAAACATGGAATCAGTACAATAAGTTGCCTGTCTTGTAAGCCAGAAAAGAGAATATTTATTTCATTTTGATGTTTTAAGGTTCTCTGGTGGTTAGAAAAATTGACTTTACTGAAATTTGAATTGTTTAAAAATATAAACATATATGTACCTACCAGGTCAGATATCTTAGTTTATACTGACTACTTCTAGGTAAATTATAAGGAAAGCCCCTAAACGTTATGTGCATGCCTGTGTGTTCAGGTGATAAGTCATGTCTGACTCTTTGTGACCCCATGGACTGTAGCCCATCAGGCTCCTCTGTCCATGGACTTTTCCAGGCAAGAATACTGAAGCGGGTTGCCATTTCCTCCTCCAGGGGATCTTCCTGACCCAGGGATCAAACCTGCATCTCCTGTGTCTCCTGCACTGGCAGGTGGATTCTTGAGCCACTGGAGAAGCCCAAACATTGTGTACAGCAAGGTAGAGAAAAAGAAAGGTTCCTTATCATTTCTCAGTGGTAAAACTTAGAAATTGGTGGTCTCTCCCTGCAGAATTCTGCCTTTCCAACCATAGTTTGAAAGAGGTGAATGTAAGCTAACTTTTGTGCTGAAAGAGAATAGTCCCTGTGGTGCTTAAGTACTCTGTTTCTTGCTGTGGAATACTCTTAATAAAGACCTAGATCAAGTATGACTAATCGACAACATTTTGATGAGGGTAATTTACTCCTGGTAACCTCCTGTTACAAATATCTGAGAGTAAGAGATTCCTGCTTCTTACCACATTGTGTAACTCTAATTCAATGGCAGGTGTACATATATGTGTCAAGGCAAATACCCCCTCATGTACTAGTCTTGATGTATTTTGGTATTTTCTGCAGGAACAGATGGCATATTTAGATATTTAATGAATCATGTTCTAAGAAGCAATAGTTTAAGACATCACCACCTGATCAATTTATTTATAGGCTATTCATTATTTGTCAATTTGATCTTATCTACATATTTGCAATGATCAGCATATATATGTCCCACAGAAAATGTTCACAAACTATAAGTTATTTTGGTGGGTTTATATTAAGATGGATGTTGTAGAAATCAGCCCTTTTCCAATGGGAAGGCAATCTGACTAATGAAGGCAAAATCTCTCCAAGTGAAGAGAACAGTGTCATCAGACACTTAAAAACAGTGAAGTTCATTTAATTGACTTTTGAGTTTAAAAGCAATTGAATTC
>NW_011487683.1:14806-16085 GCF_000754665.1 Bison bison bison
CATGCAAAGTCTTTGTTGTGGAATGTGGGATCTAGTTCCCTGATGAATGCAGGCCCTCTGCATTGGGAGAATGGAATCTTAGCCACTGGACCACCAGCAAAGTCCCTAAACCCTTGATTTTAATACAGTATGATAATTACCAAAATAGTGATGAGACGAATGAATGAGAAGTTACACTAGGAATCCTCTTAGGAGCTTGAAGATGAGTTATTTGGAATCCCTCTCTCCTCAGCGAGAAGGACTGCACATGACCTCAACTTTCCCCAAAGGCCTCCAGGTATTGAGAAACTGGCATTAGCAGCAGCTTCTAGAAAAACTGACACCTAAGCTCAGATCATCTGGTATCAAATCTTGAGCTCTTTTTGCTCTTCTGATAAGGCTGCTCCCTCACAAGCTCTATAAAAAGGGATAGCAACAGGGGCCTGATTAATTTTCCTAGAGCACAGACCCAAGTTGTCTAGCTGCATCTGGCCTTAGAACAGCTCTTCCCAGGATTTCAGTAGAACAGGGAACTGTGTAGCTGCTCCTGTGGCCACCTGGGTGCTGTGTGTATGGCATGTGAGAGTTCAGTGGAAGCAATTAGAAGTTCCCACTCTGTCTGGGTCATGGATGCTTCTCAGAGGCAGTGATGTCTAAAATTAAGCCATGAGGATGAGAAGTTACTTAGGTAAGGAGGAGGAAAAGCAAGATGAGAACACCTCAGGCAGAAGGAACACCTGGTGGTCCAGTGGCTAATACTCCATGCTCCCAGTGTAGTGGGCCCAGGGTTCGATCCCTGGTCAGGGAACTAGATCCTGCATGCTGCAACTAAGAATTTGCATGCCACAACTAAGACCTGGTGCAGCCAAATACATAAAAATATTTTTTCATTTAATGCTATTTAAAGAACACTATGCTTTAAATAGACCACTCTGTCTCAAATATGGAGAATGGATTAAGAGGAACTAGATAGGCAATCTGATTGCTTATCTAGTCATTCAGTAAATGTGTATTGAGCACCTACTAGGTGCTAGACATTGTTCTAGACTCTGAAGATATGGAAGTGTAGAACAAAGAGAAGATCCTTGTATTCATGGAGCTTCTTACATTCTAGCAAACCATCAACAAATAAATTAAAAGAGAAAAAATTTAAGTTGTAATAAGTGATAAGTAATACATTAAAATAAAGCAGTGTGGTTGAAAGTAGGCTTAGAGCTGAGTGGCAGGAAGGAACCAGCAAAGTGAAAATCAAGGTAAAAACATTCCAGTTGAAGAGAATGGCTAGAGGAAAAAAGGGTGG
>NW_011487683.1:16185-17359 GCF_000754665.1 Bison bison bison
GTACTTTTAACTTAGTGTTTCTCCACACTAAACACAATTGAAAATATGTCTAATTTTTTCTCAAGAGAGAACAAAATAAATTTTGTCCCTTTTAATCTATGAATTTATATGAAGTTGAGTAGGTCCAACTAGCCAATTTGCAAATGGGACATTTCTTTCAGGTAGGGCTTAATATTCACATATTATTTCTCCTGTTGAGTAATTCCATGATACTCCTTGCTACAGTTCATTAGACTTCAAGTATTATTGTTGATCTGTGCTTCCTCCTTTAGCATTAGTAGCCCTTGAATTATCTGTTAGGTCCTTGGAGGACTCTTAGGTTTATAGCAGGGTCAGGAGAAAACTGTATGGGAGTCAAAGCAATATACAGATGAAAGAACTTCCTCCCTACAAGGGAATGTGCGGTTCTGTTTCACCCAGAAGGAAGGAGGAAATAGGTCTGGTTGGAGTTTTCACAGTAATAAGGGAGGGACCATTCAGAAATCTGCTGCTGTACTAAAATAAATAATTCCTCTGTTGCTATGGCTTTATAATTTATCCAACAAACATCTAGAAAGATATCAACATGTTCCAAAAAAGCTTAGAGATGTTTTTAAAAGTTTTATATTTATTCATAAGGGAGATTTTGGTGCATTGCATATGCCAATGTTTTATATTATCCTAATGCCTTCAGAGACTCTGCTTAGAGTTAGTAAGCCTTCTGATATGGTTTTAATTCAAGTTCCAATAAAAGTGTTTTCCCCTTTTCTGTGATGATGACTGAAGCCAGTGAAAAATGATGTCTGGATGCACACACGCACACACATTCACACATGCACACAAGGGAATCAAAGGAACGTGATTCTCCATTTTGATAATACCAAGGAGTTCTGACAGCTTTGAGATTTTCTCATTTGACTCTTAAGAGAAGTTTTCTGACCACTAGAGTACACTTTTAAAGGCTCTGACAGTAGCACACATGTAAATAGATGGGGCCTATTTAAAAAGGTCATTGGGAATTTCCTTCCAAGTGTAATTTTAGAGGGCATTTCATTCATTCATTGGTTCATTCAAAGGAAAAGAATTATGTAAAACCCCATGAGGTTCTGGAGACAATAATGGTCAATAATACAGACCTTGGTCCCAAAAGTCAGTCAGACTAGTTGGCAAGTCAAAGTAAACACTCAATTTAAAA
>NW_011487683.1:17650-18320 GCF_000754665.1 Bison bison bison
TGGGTGCCATTAGACATGTCCAGAAAGACCCATATGAATTAATAAATGTGGAATCATGTAGAACAGTGGTACATATTAAACACCATTTCAGTATTATCTGTTACTATGGTGATGATGATGATTAAGCTTTTACTAAAGTATAACATAAATATGAAAATAAGCCTTAACTATTGTATGCTCAATTGACAACATATTTGCTAACTGACAACTGATGAGGAAACAGAACAACCCACACACAGAATCCTCCTTGTGGTTTCTTCTGTCACTACCTGCCCCACGGGTAACCACCAGCCTGGCTTCTAATAATTCAGATGGGTTTTGCTCATTTTTGTACTTTATCAAAGTGAAATAATACAGGTTGTGCTTTTTTGCATCTGGCTTCTTCAGCTCAATGTCGCTTCTCTTTTCCATTCTCATTACTATGAGCTATCCTATTGAAAACGAAGATCATGGCATCTGGTCCCATCACTTCATGGGAAATAGATGGGGAAACAGTGGAAACAGCGTCAGACTTTATTTTGGGGGGCTCCAAAATCACTGCCGATGGTGACTGCAGCCATGAAATTAAAAGATGCTTACTCCTTGGAAGAAAAGTTATGACCAACCTAGATAGCATATTCAAAAAGCAGAGACATTACTTGCCAACAAAGGTCCAATCTAGTCAAGGCTA
>NW_011487683.1:18420-19419 GCF_000754665.1 Bison bison bison
ATGGACAGGGAGGCCTGGCATGCTGTGATTCATGGGGTTGCAAAGAGTTGGACATGACTGAGCAACTGAACTGAACTGATCCTATTGTGTAAATATACAACAATCTGTATTTTTGTTCTACTGTTTATTTTAATTTTATTTTTAAAATTATTTTATAATTTGTCAAAATATCACTAGGCAAAGAAATGGCTAAAAGTGGATATCTGTTTTGCATTGTAAACCTTTCCATTTTATTAATTTTTAAAATATGCAAACATTACCTCTACGTATTTATTCATAGTTGAAGAAGTAGCTACCATTTTACAATTGACCCTTGAATAATGCAGGGGTCAGGGGCACTGACACTCTACACAGTTGAAAATCCATGTACAACTTATGGTTGTCCCTCCCTATATGTGGTTCCTCCATATCTGTGGTTCCACATCTGTGGATTCAACTAACTGCAGATCATGTAATACTGTAGTATTTACTACTGAAAAAAAATCCACATAAAAGTGAACCTGTTCAGTTCAAATCCATGTTGTTTGAGGATTTTAAAAAATTTATCAATTTTACATATTATGATATTACAATCATGTCATTCTGAGTCTGTGAATGATGATGATTTAAGTCAATAACACTGTTCTTAATTTTAGTGTTTTATTATTTTTGGTCTTTGTAAACTAAATAATATGCTTGAATTTTCCTATCTAATTTTATCTTAACAGTATCTATTATCTCCCACTCTGTGAAATAAAGATATTGGTACCCAGGCTCCTACCTCACTTTCACCATCCTGATACATACCAGCTTGGAAAAATTAACATTATATTCTGTTTTATAACCAGGTTAAGTCTGCCATGCTTTGTCTATGTGTTGATTCTAAAGTTTAAAAACAAAAACCCAACTACCACTGCTTCAAGCATCTCAACAACTTTTTACAGGCAAAATGCTTCCACAACCAGCAGGAGGCAGAAAATGCTCTCCAAGAGTTCGTCAATCCCGAAGCATAGATTTTTA
>NW_011487683.1:20376-21618 GCF_000754665.1 Bison bison bison
CCTTTGCTTGAAATTCACTTATTAATGGAGCCAACTTTATGACTCAGCAGTTTCCTCAGAGGCTCAGAGTCAGCCAGGTCCCAGCAACAGCCTGTGTCCTGGAGAAAGTTGCTGGCTTGCTTTCTTCCTGCTCAAAATTGAGCTCTGGGGCTTCTCAGACTGGTCATGTTTGTCATCCTTTTCCTAGTGCTTCATCCAGCTGAAAAAGGCTGTTCTCTGTGGGCTTTTATCAGTTGGATTTCCAGAATGAAATGAAGCTGAACTTACTACCAATCCTACAGTGAAAAGGACTATGATACCTGGGGTATCTGCATCCTGAGAACAAAAGAACTTGATCTCTTTGACTTGTCCAATAATCAAATCTTCAGGTAGATGTGGACTGTTTATTTAACACTTGATGTGGGATATCAGAAAAAAAAAATGGAAACCCAGAATTTTGCCACTCCATAAAAATAATGGTTAAAGTGACAAAAGCCATCAGAACTGACATTTTAGGAAATCTTGAAACTGACAGTAGGTTTTCAGCAAACATGGGGAAATCATGTTTTTCTTATTCAAGAAAAACAGCTGATTCTCAGTAAGAATAGCATGTTTCATGGTGTTTTAATTTGCTCTAGTTTTATCCCCATCCTCCAACAGAGGATAACTTTGAAAATATCAGCCCATGTTCCCAATACCAGAAGGAGCAGAATGGACTACATTTACAAAGAATTTATTCTTCACAGCTAAAAAGTGAAAACAACCCAAATGTTTATCAACTGATAAATGGATTAACAAAATGTGGCACATTTATACAATGGAATATTACTCAGCCACAAAAAGGAATGAGATAATGATGCATGCTACAACACAAATTGAACTTAAAAATATTGTGCTAAATAAAAGAACCCAGATATAAAAGGTCATATATTATATTACTCTACTTATATAAAATGTCCAGACAAGGCAAATCCATAAGGACAGGCTAGGCAAACCCATAAGGTTTCTAGAGAATGAGGGGAGAGGGAATTGCGAATGAGGTAAGATATTTCTTTCTACAGTAATGGTAATGTTTTAGAATTAGATAGTACTGGGAATTTCCTGGTGGTTCAGTGGTTAGGGGTGGGTGCTCTCACTGCTCTGGCCCCAGATTTGACCCCTGGTTGAGGAACTAAGATCCTGCAAGACATGTGGCATGGCCAAAAAAAAGAAGGAATTTAGATAGTAGTGATGATTGCACAGGCTTCCCAGTGGCGCTAATGG
>NW_011487683.1:21718-21985 GCF_000754665.1 Bison bison bison
AAAAAAAAAAAAAAAAAAAGGTACACATTAAAATGATGGACTTTATGCTGTTTGAATATCAATGTAAAAATTGCTCTTTCTCAAAAAATAAAAATAAAAAAACAATTGTTCACAAAGCTTGAGGCGATCCACAACTTCCCTATCCCCCTACCAACTATAGCTTTATGATTTGATCAGCTTCAGAATTCCTATTAAAGTTGGAGTAAGTAGAGGCATTGTCTGTAAAAGCGGCTAAGATGTTAACATGTGGAAGGGTGGGTGCCCCAT
>NW_011487684.1:0-231 GCF_000754665.1 Bison bison bison
AGGTGGATTCTTTACCACTGCACCACCTGGGAAGCCCTCTTATGGATACAGAAGTCAGTATTTTTTTTTAATTTGAGTAGTGGTTTTGTTTTTCTTACTAAGAACATCCAGCTAATAGACATGTGAAATGAACTCTGAGGTTTCTGGCCAGAGAATCATTAATTTCCAGTAGCAAATTCCCTAGCTAATAAAGCAGATTCTTTCAAAATATTAAGTCTGAAAAAAATGTTA
>NW_011487684.1:331-737 GCF_000754665.1 Bison bison bison
AAGTGGAGGGTACTCTGTGACTGTGTACCAGAGCAGACATTGACCCAGTAAGTAGATGCTAACCATTCCCTGCTCTCCTTCCCGTGCCTCCAGGCCTGCTACGGCATCCTCAAGGTCCCAGAAGGCAGCTGGCTGTGTCGCTCCTGTGTCCTGGGCATTTATCCACAATGTCTGTTATGTCCAAAGAAAGGTGGAGCCATGAAGAGCACCAAAACAGGGACTAAATGGGCTCATGTCAGCTGTGCCCTATGGATTCCAGAGGTATGAATTCATCCAAGTCTGTGAGCCATTTGTTCTCCCACAACATTCAAACTGACTCAGGCTTTGTAGAGATGCTTCATGCCTGCCCATGATTCTGAATTGATAATGGTTTGCCTTGACCTCCGTCACATCCTTCTTGGATGCA
>NW_011487684.1:837-1373 GCF_000754665.1 Bison bison bison
TTGTTCTGTAAGGAATTTGAAGTGGCTTCAAGAACTCATTATGGAGTATTGTGATTAGTCTAATATTGTGTTCAGTTTAGGATCCATTAAGTCCCTTTTTCTTCAACCGAAGCAAGTAATTGCTCCAATTTGTTGAGAGTGCTTTTTTTATGCACCAGGCACTATCAGGCTCTTTAACATTAGCTCATTTGCTTTTCAGAAGTGTCATTCTGCTTATTTCCTAACACTTTTTCCTTGATCACAACAGTGCATGACATACAGACATTGTTCAGTAAGTATATGACTGACTAATTATAATACATAAGCATTGAGAAAGCTTTAGAAAATGGAGGTAAAAAGAAAAAAAAATGTAATCACAAAACTCATAACAGTTGGGCTAACCTTTGTGTGTATATCCTTCTAGTCTTATTCTGTTGCCCTTAAATCAATTCTCATATAGAGACATGCTGATCTTAACAGATGCTAGAAGTTGCTTTTTATTTTGAGTGTTTTAAAATTACTAAATCCTGGATATGAGCTTGTTTGACCTTTTCTCC
>NW_011487684.1:4548-7782 GCF_000754665.1 Bison bison bison
AGCTGATTTTATTTAACTATAGCACTTTAGCAAATATAAGGAGGAAATCGTTTAAGGAAAACTATTCCCATGGGGTCTTCTGCATTAACACATTGCCTTTTTATGCTATTCTAAGTTCCCTCCTGATTGCTCCCCAGATATGAGCTTCTTGAGGGCCAAGGTTATGCATCATTGTTTCCCTAGCACAAAGGAGAATGCCTGCCCAGTGTCAGCCCATTGAATAACTATAACTGTATTTAATTGTATCATAGATTAGATGTAATATGCATTCTTCCCAGTAAAAAAAAATATTCTCCATGTTTTCATAATTACCATATAGTCATTTTATAATAGCACATTGAATTTATATCCATTAGTTTACTTACTGTCCTTATTGTTCTCCCTGCATTTTCCCCCATATTTGCTGCTTTAAAGGATGATTTTTTTTTTTACAGCAGTTAGTAATTTGGCAGCATGACTGTGATGAGAGAAAAAAACACACCATATTATCACATTCTTCCCTCTATTGTAGTTACTTACCTACAAGTCTTAGCTTCCCTAGGAGACTACAAGCTTGGACTGTTTCATCCTTAGATCCTCCAAACCCCTGACATGGCAGATTGACAATAAATATGAGATCAATAGGTAGAAGATAGATGAATAGATGGATGGAAAAAACATTCTGGAGTGGGTTTTTCATTTGCACTGAAGTGAATTTTGTTTTTATTACTTAGAGTTTAGATTCTGCATTTTGTAAAGGTCTTTCCAAATTAAGACTTAATTTTTTTTTTACTGAGTAAATTAGAGATTTAATGAAGTTCCAATGAAGTCTTAGTTTTTCTCAATCTTAACAGATCCAACACCTTTTTATAACAGATAATTTGTAATGCATCTGTACTACCTTTACTTTTGTAATATCTCTGCTTAGTATACTATGAGTTTACTAAATGAAAGTAGTGGCTTAAAATATGGTTGTTAAAATACAGATATATAATAGCTAATTCTCAGCTTTCTTGTTGAGGTAATAAAAGAAAATACATTCATCATTTTACTTGTTTCAACATTCCCCATCCAGTTCCTCTGTTGCATGTAGTTTCATGAACCAGCATTAAGTTCTAAGCAAAGGATAATCTGGCTTCAAAATTCTGACTCTGGTGTTCCCAGCAAGTAGGGTTAAGCAATGAGAAGACTCGATAACACTTGTCATCACTCCAGTTGCTTTGTTCTGGTGGACTTCTCTGAATGGCCCAAACTAGAAATGTTTTGGGGCTTTTTGGGGGGACTGTCTCCATTTTCTACATAATGACCCTCCTTGGGAATTCAGCCATCATTATCTTGTCATGCCTTAATCCCAGACTCCACACCCCGTGTATTTCTTTCTGGCTAATCTCTCTTATTTGGACCTTTGCTATACCACCTCAACTGTCTCCCAAATGCTGATCAGCATCCAAAGCCACTAGAGAAATACCAGCTATGTAGGATGCATAGCTCAACTTTTCTTCTTCCTTGGTTTAGGAGCCACTGAATGTATACTTTCAGTAATGTCCTTTGATTATTAGGTAACTATCTGCCAGCCTCTCCATTACAGTTACCATGCATTCTTAGCTATGCCAACAACTGGCAGCAGTGGCTTGGGTAAGAGATTTCAGCAACTCTTTGGTGTAAACAATGTTGACTTTCTTCTTGCCTCGCTGTGGTCAGTATCAGGTGGAGAATTTCTTCTGTGAATTCCTGCCATGCTTCAATTATCATTGTGTTGATACATGGATCAGTGAAGTAGAGATGTATGCTGCTGTGGTGCAAGAGTACTGGAGTGGGGTGCCATCGCCTTCTCCGAGGGCCCTTATAAGGTCTTTTATTTGAGGACTTTCCTGGCTGTCCAGTGGTTAAGACTCCAAGTTTCCAAGGCAAAGGGCATGGGTTTGGTCCCTTTTCGGGGGAACTAAGATGCCACATGCCACACAGTGCTGCCAAGAGATGAAAAAAAAAATCTTTTGTTTTTGCTCAGCATTTAAAGGGGGAGCCTTGGCAGGTTTTGAGCAGATGAGAGACATAATTTGATTTATATTTTTAACAGATCACTATGGAATGATGTCTAAGATTTGCTTCAAAACATTCTGGAGAGCAGGGTACTACAGAGATTAAAAATGAAACAAGATAGGTCATACATTAATTATCGAAGCTGGATAATGAGTATATAATGAGTGTTCTCTATGCTGTTATGTAGATTTTTCCATAGTAAAATGTTACAAACAAAAATAGGCACTCTTGCTGCTTATTTGAAGTAGACTGTGAGGAGGGAAGGTTAGGAACAAGAAAAGCAATTGGGAAACTTTTACAGTAATCCTTGAGAGATGGCTGGGGTGGCTTTGTCTGGAGTGGTAGCCCTGTGGAGGTGGTGAAAAGTGATTGGGTTCTGGATGAATGTTGAAAATAGAGCCAACAGGATTAGCTACGAATAGGATGCAAGGTGAGAGAGAAAGATAGGAGTTGGGGATGTTTCCAGATTTTGGCCCACACAGGGAGAAGGGTAAAGTTTCCATAAACTGAATGGAATAATCTCCAGTTAGAAGAGATGTGGAGGGAAAGATCAACATGAGTTCAGTTTTAGATATTCAAGTTTGAGATGTCTATCAGTTATCATAGTGGAAATAAACTGACGGTTGTCTGTGGGAGTTTGTGAGGAAGTTTTACTCTGAAGACATAAATATGGGAGTCATTGTCGTGTAGATATCTTTACCCTGAACTGGGTAAGATCACTGAGTGAGTGTGTGTAGACAGAGAGGAGAATAGTACCAAGCACTAGATCTTGAAGCATTCCAGCGTTAAGTAGTTGGGGGAATAGGGAGAGAAAGCAGAGAAGACTGAGAAGTCATCAGGGAGACAGGAGGAAACCAAGAGAGTGTAATAGCCTAGAAACCAAGGAAAGAAAGCATTTCAAGGAGAAGGGAATGATCAGTGATGTAAAAATACTGCTGAAGTAAGATGAGGACTACAAATTGATCCCTGAATTTAGCAATGTGATTATTAGTTACCTGGATGAGCAATTTAGGTGGAGTGGTGATGGCAAAAGCTACATTGCCAAAGGTCAGGGCAAAGAAATAGAGTAGGAAGTTTGGAAAAGTAGGGAAAAGAAGTTCACTCTTTAAGATGGAAGAAATAACAAGTATGTACAGTCAGCCCTCTGTTTCCACAGGTTCCACATCCACAGGTTCAACCAATGGCAAATTGAAAATATTCAGAAAAAATTCCAGA
>NW_011487684.1:8046-10280 GCF_000754665.1 Bison bison bison
AATCTCATGGACAGAGGAGCCTGGTGGGCTGCAGTCCATGGGGTCACAAAGAGTCGGACACAACTGAGCGACTAACACTTAACACTGTATGTTTGCTTGTTAACATATAGAACATAACAGTGTGCATGCAAAGAGAGTGACCCAGTGGAGAGGAAAAACTGTTGGATAGAGGTTTTTCAGTAGGTGAGAGAGGGGCGGCTTCAGGTAAGAACACGGATTGTTCTTCCTGGGTAACAGACTCAAAGGCAGAGTATGTAGGCACAGTATTAAGTAGGTGTGCTGCTGGGAATCTGCATAGTGCTCTTTTGATTGTTGTAATTTCCTCAGTGAGGCAGGAAACAGAATCATCAGCTGAGAGTAAGGTTGTGGGTGAAGTCTCCAGTCTAGAGAGAGAAGAGGTGTGAAATAGTGTTTTGGTTTGGGAAAGTGCAGTTTAACTGCCAGGCTGCATTAAAAATCTTCCCCCCAGGTGAGGGAGAGTGAACTGCAGGTGACCTTGTAAAGTGTGGTTGTGTTTTTCTCCACCTATGTTCTGCTTATACCAATATACTGTATTTGTTTACTATTGATTCCCATACAGGAAACAAGATTCTAAATTACTTACCAGTTTGGAATTAACTTAATGGTGGCTTAAAAGGGAAAAGGGGTTTTGGTCTCTTTTGCCACAGTAAAACTAGATGTCAGCTAGGAAAACAAAGCACACTCTACACTAGTATAAGCCGAATATGGGTGGGGGTCAAGTTTTATTAACATCATTGTTTTTCAGAGGTTTATTTAAGGGTATTTGTGATTAGTCACACATTTCGAGTACTTTGCTTTATAAAATCTTCATGGAGATTTCTTAATTCTTCCTACCTTCCAGCAGTGGGGAATACCCACATCTCTCCCCTTCTTTGGATTTGGAAACATTCATTTGGCAAGAATAGAATCTTACACTGGTGGTTTTGGGGTCTAGACTAGCCACTATCTACAGCCTCCATATCTGGGAGCTAGAACCTTTCTTCTGAGGATGAAAGTTTCTGGTAATCCTGGAACAGATTCTAAAGACTGGGTTAGAAACAGATGCCCCAGACAGCTCCGAATTTTGCCTAGACCATGGACATACAGTCCATCTGCCACCTTTCCAGAATTCCTTTAGGGTCCTTATGTATCTTATCTTCAAGCCCCATTAAGCCTAAATCTAGATGTTTTAGGCCTTCCTTGAGGAAAAAAAAAAAAGAAAGAACAGTTGTTAAAAATATGGCATTTGAAGCCAGATTTCTGGGGTCCAAATCCTGGTTCCATCTCTTGTTTGTTATGTAGTCTTGAGGAAGTTACCTACCAGATCTGTTCCTCAGTTTCCACATCTATAAATGGAGATGATAAAATAGTACCTACTTAAGGAGGTGGTGAAGAACTTAACACAGTGCCTAACAGATACTGAACACTCAGTAAATATTTGTGATACTAGTAGTTGTACTTGTTACTGTTCATATTAATATTATTTCCTGGCATCAGTCTGACTTTGTTGATGTCCTGGCATTCATCCGCCAGCACCAAGTGTCTAGAATCATTAGACACTTGGTGCTGGTATAGGTGCCCCTTTTGACAGTAGAGGAATGTGGGCATGTCTGGAGTTACATACATGTATATTGAAGTCAGAATAAATTGATGGGCAGCCAGGAGTTTACTGTTAGGCTAACAGTAAATAGCTTTTGACTATGAGGGAAGTGAACTTTTTTAAAACAAGTGAAAATCTTTGACAAGTGGGGAAATGCAAGTATGTCTACTCAGTGACTGTTAAAGATGGTACTAGTAGAAAAGGAAATTAAATACTAAGATTAAAGGGCACCAAAAAAAAAAAGAGAGAAAGCACCTTAATATTTTTTTCATATATTCCAAATTTTATTTGTGAATACAGATTGTTCCTGTTCTAAGATATTTCTGGTTCTTGCCTTCCGGCATGTATAGTCTATTAAGGGAGACCAGATACAAACATGAGAAAAGTTAAATAACACTCAAGTGACATCACCCATCAGACCTTGCAGACCCTTAGGGATGAGAGATCAGAAAGACTGGTGGCCACTGTTGGTGCTAGAATTTAAGTACATAACAGTTAAATAAGTTTTGTAGGCTGACTTTGAACCATTTATGACATGGTGTCAGTGACCAGACTTTGAGAAAATTGCTCTGATATCACCCATTTGTCTGTTCACAGATTACTGGGTATTAAGGGCAACCAAATGGACACTGCC
>NW_011487684.1:10407-11016 GCF_000754665.1 Bison bison bison
GACAAATGCACCAGGCCCATGGTGTTCAGCACAGATGTTATCTGCTTTTGAGGAGTACACACTGTTTTCTTTTAGGGCGGGTAATAAAATATTTCTTTAAAGAGGCAAGAAACAATTTAATTCCTAAATCAGTCTCTGGTGTTCTTTTTCAAAGATTTTTATTCTAACCACCCTATCTGATTCAATTCTCATCCCACAAGAAACTCCAACTCCCCTTACAAATGTGAACATGTAAGGATAGCATTTTCCCTCTAATGGAAGTATTTCAAAAACTCATTTCTCTTCTATAATTTCTGAAAAATAAGTAGAAAATTATTTCTTCTTAACCCCTTTAAAAGTAAACCACAGTGAGATATTACTTCCTACTCATTAGGGTGGTAATCAAAAAAGCAGACAATAACAATTATTGGCAAGAAGGTGGAGAAATTAGAACACTTATGTGTTGCTGGTGGGAATGTAAAATGCATAACTACTGTGGAAAACAGTTTGGCAATTCTTCAAAAAGTTAGACATAGAGTTACTATGAAAGTGAAAGTGAAATCGCTCAGTCGTGTCCGACTCTTTGCGACCCCATGGACTGTAGCCTATCAGGCTCCTCCATCCATGGGA
>NW_011487684.1:11116-12039 GCF_000754665.1 Bison bison bison
ATGGTTTATTACAGCAAAAGAATACAGATTAAAATCAGCAAAAGGAAGAGGTGCATAGGGCAGGGTCCAGAAGAGACCAGGCACAGAGCTTCCAGTTTCCTCTTTAAGTGGAATCTTGTGGATAGTGCTTATTTTTCTCAGCATTGATGTATGATAATACACACAGAGTATTGCCAACCAGCAAAACCACTCAAGCCTTGGGGTTCAGAGATTTTATTAGGAGTTGGTCACGTAGACATGACTGACCACCTGCATAGCTGGACTTAGTCTCTAGGCTCTCCAGTCCCTTCAAAGGTCAGGCTGATACCACATGACTCAGAGCTTCCACCATAAATCACATTGTTAGCAGAGACTAGCTGACATGGCCCAAGGCCTTCAGGTAAATAAAGACACTCTTATCAGACAGGACATTCTGAAGGTTAAGAGGTTACCTCTCAGGAGCTAGAGGCAAAGGGCCAAAGTTTTCTTTGGCAAAGTTAATCCTTTATTGCATGTTACCAAAGAGAAATGAAAACATATGTCCACACAAAAACTGGTACACAAATCTTCATAGCAGCATTATTTCATAATAGCTAAAAAGTAAAAATAGTCTAAATGTCCATCAACTGAAGAATGGATAAACAAATGCAGTATATCCAATATAATGGAATATTATTTGGCCATATTTTTAAAAGGATGAAATTCTAATACATACTGCAACATGGATGAACCTTGAAAACATGCTAAGAAAGAAACCAGATATAAACTGCCACCTATGATTCCACTTACATGAAATGCCCAGACTAGGCATTTCTATAGAGACACAAAGTAGATTAGTGGTTGCTCAGGGCTGGGATTGGGAACAGGGAGTGGCAAATAGAAATGAGATTTCTTTCGGGGGTCATGAAAATGTACTGGAATTACATAGTGGTGATGGTTGAACA
>NW_011487684.1:12139-12361 GCF_000754665.1 Bison bison bison
CTTTCTTCAGGGGATCTTCCCAACCCAGGAATCAAACCCGGGTCTCCCACGTTGCAGGCAGACACTTTACCGTCTGAGGCACCAGGGAAGCTAGAGTTACTATATGTCTTGGTAATTCCACTTCTAAGTATATATCTACAAGTTAGAGGTCCCCAAGACCACCCTCAAATTCAATAATTCATTAGAAGGACTCACAGAACTCAAAAGACAATTACACTCAAC
>NW_011487684.1:12543-21751 GCF_000754665.1 Bison bison bison
AGAAATGAGATATTTACAAAAGCATTTTGTTTAATAGAATGTGCCAAATATATGTTTTTGGAAAAAAGTAAAAAGTTATTTGATTGGTTAGCATTTCTCCTTTATCACCAAGATATGTATGTGGACTTCCAGCTTTGAGTATGACCTTAGAATGACCTTTTTTGAAACTAGATGGATTTTATGGCAGTTTCCTAGGGACATTTCATTTTTCATCTAAGTACCTAATTCTTGTTCATATTATTGTCTTTTATTTTGAGTAATTTATATTTATGTCTCTATATTTTATAAATTTGATCTAAGAGAGATGATCTGTTTTTAGCTTCCCATCAGTTTTATGTCACACACTCATCTCCTTGAAAAGAAAACATTCCTTTTGCTTTCTCTTCCCATATTTTTGTCTATTAAACAGCAGAAGAGCACTATGCCCAACATTTTTAACCTTTTCCTATGGAATGCCTTTTGCTACTTGTTTTTTAAACGACCAGTTAGTTTCTTAGTCAAGGGATAACAGAAGGTATCCAGATAAAAGTATAGTTTGGGCTTTTCATCATCCTTGTTTTCTTGAGGCTTTTCAAATCATAGAATTTTTAAGGATACAAATTTCAATGTAATGGAACAAACTCTTCCAGTTAAGCTAAGTTGGGGTGGGCTGTTTTAGGAATGCAGTAGGTGGCTAGAGTACCACTTAACTGAAAAGTAGGAGTTGAGGGTAGGGGCCAGTTTAGGTATAAAATCAGGTACTTTACAGGAAGTACAAGTAATAATGGGCTTCCCTGGTTGCTCAGACAATAAAGAATCCACCTGCAATTCAGGAGACACGGGTTCAATCCCTGAGTCGGGAAGATCCCCTGGAGAAGGAAATGGCAACACACTCCAATATTCTTGCCTGGAGAATTCCATGGACAGAGGACCCTGGTGGGCTACAGTCCATGGGGTCGCAAAGATTCAGACACAACTAAGCAACTAACACTTTAACTACTTTCACAAGTAATAACACGTGTGAGGTTGGATAAGATAATCTTTGAATTGTTGTTCATCCTTGGAATTCTTTATCCTGTGAAATTAGATTAAGTGGAATCTGCTCCCATTAAAGCTTTTGTGGTTGCCAGTATTCTTTTTTTTAATTGGAGGATAATTGCTTTACTATGTTGTGGTTTCTACTATACAACAACACATCAACCATAAGTGTGTGTGTGTGTGCACACACATATATATATCCCCTCACTCTTGAGCCTTCCTCGCAGCCCCCCATCCTACCCTTCTAGGTCGTCATAGAGTGCTGGGCTGGGCTCCCTGTGTTATATAGCAGCTTTTCGTTAGCTATCTGTTTTACACATGGTAGTGTATATATGTCAGTGCTACTGTCTCGATTCCTCGCACCTTCTCCTTCCCTTGCTGTGCCCACAAGACAGTCCTCTACGTCTGTGTCCTTCCCTGCAGATAGATTCATCAGTACCATTTTTCTATATTCCATATATATGCATTAACACACGATAGTTGTTTTTCTCTTTCTGACTGACTTCACTCTGTATAACAGGCTATAGGTTTATCCACCTCATTTCAACTGACTCAAATTTGTTCATTTTTTATGGCAGATATTCCACTGTATATATGTACCACAACTTCTTTATCCATTCATCTGTTGATGGTCATCTAGGTTGCTTCCATGTCCTAGCTATTATAAATAGTGCTTCAATGAATATTGGGGGTACATGTGTCTTGAATTACAGTTTTTCAGAGTACATGCCCAGTAATGGGATTACTGAGCTATATGTTACTGAATTATATGGTAGCTTTATTCCTAGTTTTTAAAGAAATCTCCACACTGTTCTCCTTACTGGTTTTATCAATTTACATTCTCATCAGCAGTGCAAGAGAGTTCCCTTTTCTCTGCATCCTCTCCAGCATTTATAGTTTGTAAATTTTTTTGATGATGGCCATTCTAACCAGCATGAGGTGATAACTCACTATTATTTTGGTTTGCATTTCTCTAATAATGAGCGATGTTGAATATCTTTTCTTGTGTTGCCAGTATTCTCTCAAGTGTTGAATTTCTCAGTCTTTAAGGAGGCCTGCCAGGTTTTGCATTTTTTTAGTCTTTATTTGTATCCAAGGTCCTTCTCTATGTTTTGTTATCAAAAACCCAACATATAGATAATTGAGCAGTCTGCCCTCCAGATGCGTGTTTCCAAAAGATGTGAGACTTGGCTTTAATGATGGGAATTCCCACTATATCTTTTGAAACAAATCCTCCATTGCTTTCCTTCTTTTATTTGCAAAAAAATATAAATACATGTGCATGTTAAATCCTTGGAAGGAAAATCGTAACATAGCCATAACAAATGGTAATTGAAACTAACTGAAGCACAAGAGTCTAGCAGTCATGGGCTAGGTTCTCTTGGCCTCCCTGTGAATCCTCAGTGCATATCCCATAGTGATACCTAAGAAATGTGTTACATCTATGAATGGAAGAATATTGTAAACTTAATTCCAGATTGTCTGTAACCATACTGTCCAGTAGAACTTTCTATGATGTGATGGAAATTTGTGCTGTCCAGTATGGTTGAAATGTGGCTAGTGTGACTAAGGAATTGAATTTTTAATTGTATGTAATTTTAATTTTATTTTATATGTAATTTAAGATAGCCAGTTGGCTACCTTAGCTACCATGTTGGACAGCACAGCTCTATAAGACCAATTTCAAGAAGTTAGGTTACTTAAATATTGGAGTTCCTGTGACGTTTTTAGAACCAGTAGCTGTTCTGGCAGTAATATTGATTCTGGTTTTCTTTCATTTGTTCAGAAGCATTTCTTGAGCACTTGCTAGTTCAGTAGTTGATGACAATGCAAAGATGAATGACACAGCTTCTGTCTTTAAGAACCATGGCCAGGAATTTTACATTTGTTGTGCTCTAAGTATAGTTTAAAAGGACCATTATAGAAGCATATGATGAGGTGATATTGGGGTCACAGAAAAGATACAGCATGACTCTTTATAGGGGCCAAAGAACAATTCTCAGAAAAACCTAACGCTTGTGCTAAAATTTAAAGAAGAGTTTGAAAAAAAAATATTTTTTTGCCTCTGTTTTTACTGTTTTGTAAAAGAGCAGATTTCCGGGCTTACTTGTAAGGTGTCTGTCATAGTCAGTTTAAGACCAACTTTCTCCCTGTCTTTCCTTTGCTTCCTATGAGCTCTCAGTTTAGGCCCAGGTATATAGAGCTTCCTCTTCCCCACACAGCCCTGCTGCCTTAACACATCTTTTCTCCCCACAGTGCTCAATAAAAAGTTGCATCACTGCCTTCCATGTCACCTGTGCCTTTGAGCACAGCCTAGAAATGAAGACCATCCTAGATAAGGGGGATGAAGTAAAGTTCAAGTCATACTGCCTCAAACACAGCCAAAGCAGGCAAAAGCTCAGGGAGTCCGAGTACCCCCTACACAGGGCTTCAGAGCAGAGCCAGGCCAAGAGTGAGAAGACCAGTCTACGGGCACAGAAGCTTCGGGAGCTGGAGGAGGAGTTCTATTCCATGGTCAATGTGGAAGATGTGGCCACAGAGCTGGGGCTGCCCATGCTAATTGTGGACTTCATCTATAACTACTGGAAGCTGAAGCGCAAGAGTAACTTCAATAAGCCATTATTTCCTCCAAAAGAGGAAGAAGAAAATGTCCTGGTACAGCCAAGAGAAGAGAGTATTCACACTCGCATGAGAATGTTTATGCACCTACGGCAAGACCTAGAGAGGGTAAGGTGACCAACTATGACCTAGTGTATACATCTTGGTCTGCATAGGAATGGAGGCCACACTTCCAGATTAAAAAAAAAAAATAACCCATTTATATTTGTAGTATAGGCTTCTATGCCCTTGTTTATCTTCTGATTTCATTGTGGCCCCAAATGTTGGGCTTAGTTGAAATTCTGCTAGACACATCAGAGAATAGAAGAGTCTGTCCTCACTTAGATGCTTTATGAACCTTAAATATGAAATAAATATTTCATTTGGTTTACTTTTTTTCCACTGTTAAACCTAAATTGGCTCAGCTATATTTTACTGACACTTATGAGACTGCAGGCTGAAGAAAGAATGAATTTTGCTTAGGAAAGTGCCAGATTAGAGTTTCTTAAACTTGGTAGTATTGACATTTGGGACTGGATGGTTCTTTATTGTGGGGGACACTGTAAAATGTTTAACAGCATCCCCAGCCTCTACCCACTAGATGCTAGTAGCAAACCCCCAACATGCCCAGTTGTGATAACCAAAAATGTTCCCAAATTACCAGATGCCCTCTAGGGGTGAAAAATTACTCCTGGTTGAGAGCCTCTGTGCCAGATAATTCAGTGTAACTCATGAGATACACACACACACACACACACACACACACACACACTCACTCACGCTAAATTAGGTACTGTAGGGATTTAAAGATAAGTTAGGTCCTGTGTTTACCCTAGAGAATCTTATAATCAAGTGTAATGGTAGCTTGTTTTTTTCTGTGCTACCAGAATTTGGAGAGGAACTAATAGATTTTTTGTTGTTCAGTCACTCAGTCATGTCCGACTCTTTGCGACCCCATGGACTGCAGCACGCCAGGCTTCCCAGTCCTTCACCATCTCCCAGAGTTTGCTCAAACTCATGTCCTTTCAGTCAGTGATACCATCCAAACATCTTGTCCTCTGCTATCCCCTTCTCCTCCTGCCTTCAGTCTTTCCCAGCATCAGGGTCTTTTCCAGGAGTCGGTTCTTCACATCAGGTGGCCAGAGTATTGCAGGTTCAGCTTCAGTCCTTCCAGTGAATATGCAGGGTTGATTTTACTCACTTTTTAAAATTTAACTCACACATATATATAGCACTTACTATGTGGTACCACTCTTCTAAGCATTTTGTAAATATTAACTCATAATCCTAACATGCATAAGAAGAAGGTACAGTTATCCCTATTTTCAGATGAATAAACTGGGACACAGAAAGTTTGAGTAACTTGTCCAGATGGGAGAGCATGAGAGAGTGAGGATTTCACCCTTGTGGCTTGGAAACTTGACTGAGCTGGAAGTGTGAGCAAAAAAAGCTACTTCCAGTCTTCCCAGCAGACTTTTATCCTACTGGTCCAGCACTCATTAGAATACTGGATCCAGCATTGCCACCATTTACTCAGGGATCTAAAGGGAAAGCTAAACTGTTAAGTCATCATTCAGTTTTCTAGCCTGACTGCACAGATAAATATCAAGCCCATGATGCCAAAGGAAGAGTAGACTTGAGAAGGTAGCTTTGGAGCTTTTGCTTGTGCTGCTGATTGATATGGGAACCATGATCCCACCATTGACCGTGCCATGTGAATACCTATGTAGCGGCTCTCTTTATGCAGCTTTTAGATTCTGTCTTCTCTCCTCAGCCCCCCATGCCATGTGACGTAAAATTAAGTTGTCTTAATTTTAGCCAAACAATGTTCAGTTGTCAGGTTTGTGTAACATGACAAAACTCTCTTATTTGTTGGGGGTTGGGCTTACAGGTCCGAAACCTGTGCTACATGATAAGCAGACGAGAAAAAATGAAACTGTCATACAACAAATTACAAGAACAGATCTTTGGTTTGCAAGTCAAGCTTGCTAATGAGGAAGTTGCTGCAGGTAAGCTGTATAAATGTTATATCAATTGTTTCACTTAAAAATCTTTTAAATTCATTTGTTCTAGTCCAACCATGATGTAACATGGCCCATTTCACTGTTGACTCATGAGGCAAGAAATCCCAGGGTAGGGTTGGTGGAGTTGCAGGTCTAGGACAGATAACTTATGTCCCAGACAGATATTAGAGGCTGTTAGTTGGAGCCATGAAATGATTCTAAAATCATTGGATTCATTTAGAAATCAGTAGGATATGATCTGATCCTAGTTTCCGGAAAACATTTAATTCCAGGGTTACTCATCCTAACAGTCTGTTATATTAATAACAAATCCTTAGCCAGAATTTAGTAGGAGATCTGGGTTCTTATCTTTTCACTTATTCACTGACGTTTGTTGAGCACCTCCTATGAACTAAGAGCTGAGCTAGAAGACAGAGCAGTGAGCAAGACAGAATTCCTTCCTTCAGAGAACTCTGCCCACTTGGTGAGAGAAACAAGTGAACATAATTACAGTACTCTAAGCATAGGAGCTTGGCTGGAATGATGACAGTCATATTCAGAGATATTTGTAACCTCCCTTTGCCTCATTTAATACAGAGGTCAGTGGCAGAGCCTGGGCAACTAGGGGTCACTGGGCAATGTGTGCAGAATCCAGCTTCTGCCAAGGGCCAGCTATAGAGCAAGAGAGACACCCAGAAATAAGGTGTGAGGTAGGTGTCAAAGTCTTATGGAAAGTTGTGAGGATCACAGGCCACGGCAGAATGGTGTAGGAGGAAACAGCAGGGCTGCTCAGCCATAAGAGTACCATGATAGACAAGACAAGGAGAACAAGAGGACAGCAGGAAGAGCTTCCATGGTGCCAAGGAAATTGGCCCCTAGACCATGTGACTTCTAATTAGTGGGACCCAGCCCCATAACTGCTTGTGGCAGCAACAGATGGCAGGCTCTGGTAGAAGTGGGGGCTGAGTGTTCAGTTTAGACCTTTAGGGAACAGATGTCCATTGAGGCACCTAATAGTTGTCTTTTCTGTATGTCATCTTTGTGAGGCTACAGTGAGATGGTAATGGGCAAAGGTCAAGTCCTTATACAAAAATAAATTGTTTGATACTAGTGCCCTTTTGATTTCAGAACACTCAGAATAATAGAGAGAGGAATACTTGTCATAAATATGATTATAGGGTTGATATAACCAGGTAATTGATTGCCAGTACTCCCAAGGCCAAGCCCATAGCAGCAGAAATATCATGATTGGCAGAAACATCATGATTCTTTTCTGGGGGGCTTGCCACTACAAAACCTGCCCCACACCTCCATGATGGTCATTCATAGTGAAGAAATTATTTTAAGTTAAGGACATAAAATATATGGGAACCACCAAAACCTGTACTACATTCTTATGAGTTTGTATTTGACTTGCTTTAGGAAGACTGGAGGGTGTGATCTGAAATGTCTATGTTCAGAGTAAAAGAAAGGGAAAGTGTTGGTGGCTCAGTCATGTCTGACTCTTTGCAACCCAATGGACTGTATGGAGCCTGCCAGGCTCCTCTGTCCATGGGATTTCCCAGGCAATAATACCAGAGTGCCATTCCCTTCTCAAGGGGATCTTCCTGACCCAGGGATCGAACCTGGGTCTACCACATTGCAGGCAGATTCTTTATCACCTGCGCCGCCAGGGAAGCCCGAACATTCAGGCAAGTTCTGAATGCTATGTGGTACCCACTCATGCACATGTACAGACACACAAATAGGAAGACCCTATTCTAAACCACTGCTAGTGACATTCTTTTCAGAAACAGAAGGAGCAGAAAGGATGTATGAGGCATCACACTAGTCTTTGTGATTATTTTTACAGACTAGGAGAACAGAGGTGAAGAGGTTGGGAGTCACACAGCAAAAAGTGGCAGTGCTAAGTTTTCCACCTGTAGCAATCCCCACCCTAACCTCTAGTTCAGCTAACTTCAGCTGCTATATGCACATATCAAACACAGGTATTTGTTCAGTATTTGGAAGAGTGGGTACGTGAACTCTGCTGTAAGAATGTATGCCTTTATTTGTTTATTTTTTTATTGAAATATAGTTGCTTTACAAAATTATATTAGTTTCAGGTGTACAGCATAGTAATTCAGTATTTTTACAGATTGTACTCCATTAAAAGTTACTAAAAGATAATGGCTATAATTCCCTGTGCTATACAATATATCCTTGTTGTTTATTTTATACGTACTAGTTTGTATCTCTCAATCCCATACCCTAATTTTTCCCTCCCCCTTTCCCTCTCTCCTTTGCTAACCACTGGTTTATTTTCTATATCTGTGAGTCTGTTTGTTTTGCATATATAATCATTTGTATTATTTTTTAGATTCCACATATAAGTGATGTCATAAAGTATTTGTCTTTTGCTGCTAACGTATTTCACTTAGCATATTCTCTGGGTTAATCCATGTTGCTGCACATGGTAGAATTTCATTCTTTTTATGGTTGAGTAATATTCCATTGTGTGTATATATATATATGTGTATGTATATGTGTGTGTATATATATATATATAACCTCTTCTTCATCCATTCTTCTGTTCATGGGCTTTTCAGTTGCTTCCATATGTTGGCTATTGTAAATAGTGCTGCTGTGAAAATTAGGATGCACATACCTTTTCAAAATAGTGTTTTTGTTTTTTTCCAGGTATATACCCAGGAGTGGAATTGCTGGGTCCTATAGTAGTTATAATTTTAGCTTTTTGAGGAACCTCCCTACTGTTTTCCATAGTGGCTGCAGCAATTTACACACCCACCAACAGTGTACAAGTGTTCCTTTTTTTCCACATCCTCTCCAACATTTATTATTTGCAAACTTTTTGATGATAGGCATTTTGACAGGTGTGAGGTGAAATCTCATTTGGGCTTTGATTTGCATTTCTCTAATAGTTATCAATGTTGAGCATCTTTTCATGTACCTGTTGGCCATCTATATGTCTTCCAAAAAATGTTCAGGTCTTCTCCCCATTTTTTAATTGGGTTGCTTGTTTTTATAATATCAAGTTGTATGAACTGTTTTATGTATTTTGGATATTAACTCATCATTGGTTGTACCATTTACAAAAATTTTCTCCCATTCTGTAGGTTGTCTTTTCATTTTGTCAGTGGTTTCCTTTGCATGCAAAAGCCTTTAGGTTTAATTGGGTCCCATTTGTTTATTTTTGCTTTTATTTCTTTGGTCTTATGAGACAGATCCCCCAAAAAAACTACTGCTGTGATTTATGTCAAAAGTGTTCTGTTTTCTTCTAGGAATTTTATGGTTTCAGGTATAACATTTTAGGTCTTCAATCCATTTTGAGTTTATTTTCATAAATGGTGTGAGGAAGTGTTCTAATCTCACTGTTTTACATGAAGCTGTCCAGTTTTCCCAGCACCACTTGTTAAAGAGACTGTCTTTTCTCCATTGTATATTCTTGCCTCTTTTGTTGTAGGCAAGTGTAACTGACCACAGGTGTGTGGGTTTATTTCTGAGCTCTTTAGTCTGTTCCGTTAATCTGTGTGTCTGTTTTTATGCCAGTACCATGCTGTTTTGATTACTGTAGCTTTATAGTATAGCCT
>NW_011487684.1:21902-25478 GCF_000754665.1 Bison bison bison
CTTTTGTAATTCCATATGAATTTTAGGGTTATTTATTATAATTCTGTAAAAAATGTAGTATGGCCATTTTAACAACATTAATTCTTATAATCCAAGAAATGATTTGTGGTTTCACATATGATATATCCTGGAAAACATCCCATGTGCTCTTGAAAAGAATGTGTATTTTGCTGTTTTGGGATGTAATATCCTATAGATACTGGTTAAGTCCAACTTGTCTATTGTGTCATTTAAGATCACCATTACTTGTTAATGCTCTTTCTGGGTGATCTGTCCATTAATGTAAGTGGGGCATTAAAGTCTCCTACTATTACTGTATTATTGTCAGCTTCTCTTTCATCTCTGTTAGTATTGGCTGTTTATATTTGTTGTTCCTCTATTTGGGTATATGTGGTAACAAGTGTAATACCTTCCTTTTGTATTCCTCCCTTTATCATTATTTAATGCCCTTCTTTGTCTTTGTTATAGACTTTGTTTTAAAGTATACTTTGTCTAATTATGAGTATTGCTGCCCCCACTTTCTTGTTATTTCCATTTACATGAAAACAGATGCTGTTATTTAGATTGGTTGTTAAAATGAACCTTTCTTTTTTTAATCTCAGGACTTCCTGTGACAAATGCACTAGAAAATTCATTGTTTTACCCACCACCAAGAATTACCTTAAAGTTAAAAATGCCCAAATCAGCCACAGAAGATGGCAGTAACAGCTCCACAGAGCCTGATCATGGACCTCTCTATCCTGATGACAGCTCCCCTGCTTGTAATATGAGGAGCATGCAGGTGGCTCAAGATTCACTGGAAATGAGAATGAAGTCATACCCAAAGCATCCACAAGAGAGCCAGACTGACTGTTTGCTGACCAATCCCAGTGATGATAGAAGTGAAGCAGAGGATCCCAGTCCTTCTTGCAAACCTCCATCTCCTAAGTTCTATCATGGGCAGTCTCTGGGAAAGCCTCTGGTCCTTCAGGCTGCCCTGCATGGACAGTCTTCCATTGGGAATGGGAAAAATCAACCTAATCCCAAGTTTGCCAAATCCAATGGCCTAGAGGGTACCTGGTCTGGGGATGTCACCCAAAAAGATAGCTCAGGTGAGATGTTCTCTGACCAGGAGCCCATGCTCAGCTCCCACTTGGGTAGTCAGGGCAGCCTTAGAAAATCTACTGTGGAGCACTCCAGCAGGTCCTTTAAGGAGACCACCAATAAGTGGGTGAAGATCACAGAGAACCTCCAGCGCTATGTGAAGGCAGCCAAGAATATTAACCCCAAAGAGCAGCTCTGGGGCAAGCAGCTTGTTAGGCGGTCTGCAGGGAGAGCTCCATATCAGGAGAATGATGGGTATTGCCCAGATGTGGAGCTGAGTGATTCAGAAGCAGAAAGTGATGGTAATGATGAAAAAGTCAGGGTAAAGAGAGAGAGTTCTGATAGGGAAAATCCTCCCCATGATTCCAAACGGGATTGCCATGGTAAAAGCAAGACATATCCTGTTTCCCACAGTTCAATGCAGAGGTGATTAGAAATTCCAAGAAAACCTCCATTTTTGCCTTTGCCTCATATATTGGGGAAAACTCATACACCAAAATGACTCTAGTATATGTTGGGAGAAATTGTAGTAAAAGGGAATATAAATTTTTCCACACTAAATTGGCTTGCAGTTTTTGAACTGGTATCAAGTCTAGTTTTTACAAGCACATTATAGGGATTACATACTGTCCAAAAGTTTGGGTGGTTGTGTTTTTTTTGCCAGAAGCTAGTGAGAACAGCTGGGACCAGAGTAATTTGCTCCGTAAATACTTTGGGGCAGCATTCCAATTATATTAACACATTGATATACATACATATTAAGAGTCCATGCATTGTTAATGGATTTGCAAGAGACCATGATTATCAGACACTAAAACTACTTATCTTTCGAAGCTACAGCATGTGACTCCCGGACCTGGTGTCTGTAGGAAGTTTCTAACTCCACTGGTACCTAGAAACACTCTTCAGGGAGAGACCAGGGACCAATATTTCAGATACTGTCAAATTCACTACCCTCTTCCTTTGCTCTGCACAAGGTTGAGTTCCTTTCACAGTATCTTAACTTACCAAGTCAATACACCTAATGCTTATAAGTGTTCAGTGCCTGTTCCTAGACTTGCTTGTTGGGGACACACTCGTAACTATTTCACCCAGCTAACAAGCATAAAAAGCTAACTTGTGGATAGTGTTTACAAAAGTACTACTTCCAAGGAAAATGCTCTGATTCTCTCAGTTTAGGCGCTTGTGAAGGATCCCAGAGCCTTTCCCAAAGTGAGAACATTTCTGAGGGATTTGTATCAGGTCAGGGTTTTTGTGTTAACTGTTTTCAAATAAGTTTGGCTTAAATAAGTTTGGCTGACAGTTTTTGTATGCCTGCTTTAATGTTTATAAAAGTTTTTATTGAGGTATAATTAAAAGATAATAAAGTGCAGAGAAGTTAAATATTCTTATCTGCTTTAATTTTGAAACAGATTTTTATTGTCAAACAGAATTTGAAAGCATGTGTTTAAAAACACATGGATATAATTTAGCTTTGTACCAACTATGAGTTCAAGGCAATTTCCAAAACAAAAAGGCTGGAGCTGTTTTTCAGAAGTTGCTCATACTCTGTTCCCAAACTATCAGCCTTGATTAATCCTGGGGAAGAAGAGAATAGTTAGGTTTGTGGAGGATAAAACATACCTGCTTCCCATTTAAAGAAGAGGAAAATGTTACAGTTTTTAAAATGTGAAGCCAACTATATATAATTCTCTGCTCACTTTTCTTAGCCTTAAATTAATGTTCTCTTTCTTCTATTTTGGGAACATGTAGTGAGACTTTTCAGACAATGAGGCCATTTTAGATTTTTAAAGTTGCTTCCTGGTGAAATATCCCAGCTGCAGTAAAGGCAGGGGCCCTTCTCTCCATAAATATGGGAAACTCAGTAGTTTTCAAAACCTCTTTCCCACTTTTGTTTCTGTAGCTGTCTTTGGTTTTATTTCTTCCTCCTTTTCTGAAAATTTCTGTATTTTGCCTCTCCTTTGGCTACACCTTCAAAATGTTTCTTTTGTGCCTGTGTACATGTGTGAACATACCATAGCATGTGTGATCAGTGTCCTGTATTTCATTTGAATACAAAGGAAAAGGCTATGGATTATCCAAATGAGGAAGAGAATTTCTCCAATTTATGCACTAGGTTTCTGTACTTTTTCTTTGCATTTCCTGGGTTAGATAATAATTTGACACCTTCATGGTAATGCCATTCTAGTGGAGCTATGTTATAAACTCCTATATTAAAGGCCAGTACAGTAACCTGTGTCCTTTCATGCCTTTCAATTCTGAGTGAGTGGGAAGAAAAGCAAACATTGAAAAAAGTGCTTCAGCCAAATTCCATATATGTAATGCCATTGGGATAGTATTGACAAAAATAATTTCAGTCAGGGAAATATAGTTGTAATATTTTTACAGAATTTTCCTAAATAAATGAAGGAGCCTTCAGCTGTATACATTTCAACTGCCCCAAAATGTATTTGCTACATTTTGCTGTTGTTTGAAGTATTACCTCTTGACCTT
>NW_011487684.1:25959-26194 GCF_000754665.1 Bison bison bison
CCATCGAGTCAGCGATGCCATCCAGCCATCTCATCCTCTGTCGTCCCCTTCTCCTCCTGCCCCCAATCCCTCCCAGCATCAGAGTCTTTTCCAATAAGTCAACTCTTCGCATGAGGTGGCCAAAGGACTGGAGTTTGAGCTTCAGCATCATTCCCTCCAAAGAAATCCCAGGACTGATCTCCTTCAGAATGGACTGGTTGGATCTCCTTGCAGTCCAAGGGACTCTCAAGAGTCT
>NW_011487684.1:28141-28816 GCF_000754665.1 Bison bison bison
TGTGAAAGTGCTGAACTCAATATGCCAGCAAATTTGGAAAACTCAGCATTGGCCACAGGACTGGAAAAGGTCAGTTTTCATCCCAATCCCAAAGAAAGACAATGCCAAAGAATGCTCGAACTACCACACAATTGCATTCATCTCACACACTAGTAAAGTAATGCTCAAAATTCTCCAAGCCAGGCTCCTACACATGGAGCTCTGTAATACTCAGTTCACCACTGTTGAGGGAGGCTTCTGTGAATTCAGTTCATTTTACTTCATGGATTGGAACGAATTGCATGACCTACCATGAGGATAGTTATCCTTGAAGTGAGCCAATATGAAGGGGGTTGTCACACCCCAGACCGGTACCTTCTGCCTTGTCCAGTCACTGATGAGTTCTTTGCCTTGACACTCCCTGAATACATTATCTTAATAAACAAAACATCCATCATTTTTCATCTTGTTCAAGTGAGTTTGGGTGTGAGCATTCCAACCTCAAATCCTGGACACTCCCAAGCATTAATTTCTCTTCCCCTGACTATTTGTCCCACTCTACCTTCTCAGTTTCATTTTATTTTAACCGATTGTCAGGTTATAAACAAACTAAAAAGATGGAATTGGGCTGATTAAGCTGTACTTGCTGTCAGGGATTTTCTCCCCAGGACTTGAAAACGACAAACCTGAAAGAAC
>NW_011487684.1:28916-29301 GCF_000754665.1 Bison bison bison
TTTATTGTGATCCACACAGTCAAAGGCTTTGGCATAGTCAATAAAGCAGAAATAAATGTTTTTCTGGAACTCTCTTGCTTTTTTGATGATCCAGCGGATATTGGCAATTTGATCTCTGGTTCCTCTGCCTTTTTTAAAACCAACTTGATGTACATCAGCAGATGAATGGATAAGAAAGCTGTGGTACATATACACAATGGAGTATTACTCAGCCATTAAAAAGAATACATTTGAATCAGTTCTAATGAGGTGGATGAAACTGGAGCCTATTATACAGAGTGAAGTAAGCCAGAAGGAAAAACACCAATACAGTATACTAACGCATATATATGGAATTTAGAAAGATGGTAAACAATAACCCTGTGTACGAGACAGACAAAAGAGA
>NW_011487685.1:0-456 GCF_000754665.1 Bison bison bison
ATCAAGGCTGTATATTGTCACCCTGCTTATTTACCTTATATCCAGAGTACATCATGAGAAACACTGGGCTGGAGGAAGCACAAGCTGGAATCAAGATTGCCGGGAGAAATATCAATAACCTCAGATATGTAGATGACACCACCCCCCTTATGGCAGAAAGTGAAGAACTAAAGAGCCTCTTGATAAAAGTGAAAGAGAAGAGTGAAAAAGTTGGCTTAAAGCTCAACATTCAGAAAACTAAGATCATGGCATCTGGCCCCATCACTTCATGGCAAATAGATGGGGAAACAGTGACTGACTTTATTTTTCTAGGCTCCAAAATCACTGCAGATGGTGATTGCAGCCATGACATTAAAAGACCCTAACTCCTTGGAAGGAAAGTTATGGCCAACCTAGACAGCATATTAAAAAGCAGAGACATTACTTTGTCAACAAATGTCCATCTAGTCAAGGCTA
>NW_011487685.1:655-1350 GCF_000754665.1 Bison bison bison
GTATCATGGAGCAGTGACTAATTCATCAAACACACCTCTGTAGACCAAGGACTGACCATTTTAAAGATTTCTTGTGCAAAATCTTTAATAGCAAGGGAGGCTAGCACCTAAGAACAAGCCAGCAGAGCTATCCATCAAGTAATGGAGGGCTTCTGTCTCTTGATGCGCTGGTAAGGTAATCTGTTGGAATATGCTTTGGAGAAGTGTTGCCACAGGCCAGTACCAAGGCATCACACTGCATGAGCAGATGTCAGTCCTGCTCCACCTATACTTGGCAGTCCAATAACCAAAGCATGAGACACACCATGGAACCAGAGTGACATCTCCCCAGCACAGGGGTTTACCCTGCGTTTATGGCCCACTAATGGCCCTTTGCAATTTGCATTACCTTGATGTAGTCCAGGTCAGCTAAAGTCAGAGCAAAGAATGATAAGGATTGGAAACTCTTAAGAACAAAAAATAGCTCAGTTGGTAAAGAATCCGTCTGCAATGCAGGAGACCCCGGTCCGATTCCTGGGTCGGGAAGATCTGCTGGAGAAGGGATAGACTACCCACTCCAGTATTTTTCGGCTTCTCTTAGGGCTTAGCTGGTAAAGAATCCACCTGCAACGTGGGAGACCTGAGTTCGATCCCTGGGTTGGGAAGATACCCTGGAGAAGGGGAAAGGCTACCCACTCCAGTATTCTGGCCTGGAG
>NW_011487685.1:1450-2011 GCF_000754665.1 Bison bison bison
GGGAAAATGCATATTTTGGTTTATCTGAATGCCACTGAAACACTAGAACATTCATAGCCAGGCCTTTCTTACAGCGTTCCAAAATCACACACTACTACCCAGGAGGGCAGCCCTGTTTTCTCACCAGCTGATGCTAACTATCCTGAGCATACTGACCAGGGAATTCTTTTCAGAAATACACCTGAGGTCTTTAACACCTAAATTAAAGAGTGGTGAAAGAAGCTTGTCTTTCACTGAGTTCTGTGCAAGACCATGCTGAGATTTGAATGACTGTCTATAGAGACATTGTTATTCAGTCACTCAGTAGTATTGGACTCTTTTCGACCCATGGACTGCAGCACGCCAGGCTTCCCTATCCTTTACCATCTCACAGAGTTTGCTCAAACTCATGTGCATTGAATCGATGATGCCATGCAACCATCTCATCCTCTGTCGCTGGGGTAGGGACAAATCAAGAATCCTTGAGCTGGAGGTGGAGGTGGGGTTAAACCAGAAAAATCTTGCCTGCTATTTCCTTCCAGCTATGTATCGAAGACATGTAGAGCCTTAAGTCAGTATCAT
>NW_011487685.1:4734-6686 GCF_000754665.1 Bison bison bison
TCTTTAGGAAACCTCAGTGTTGCCCTTAAGACCTTCAACTGATTGGATGAGGCCCACCTACATTATCAAGGGTAACTTCCTTTACTTAAAGTCAACTGATTAGAAATGTTAATCACAGCTACGAAATACCTTCACAGCTACATTTAGACGAATGTTTGATCAAACAACTGAGCACCATTGTCTAGCCAAATTGACACAAAGTGAACCTTCACAATGACATATTCACTAAATTTTAATGACTGTTTTACAGACCATTAGGGACTGTGGCAAGAAGTGTGACAATCGCCATCAGTACCACCTTGCACTGAAGGTCCCTGTAAAGCGACAGTGCAGTAGAGTAAAAGCCCAGTCACTAGTACTGTACCGTGAAGACCCTGACCAGTTGGCTGGTTCCCTAAGGGATATCGCCAGACAGGAAACGCAAGGATGAGGATGCTGGGCATAGGAGGAAGAGGGGCAACAGAGGGCCAGCGTTTGGGGAAGATCAGCCTAAAGAGAGAGGGCAGAGCACATTCCACTTTAAAGGCAGGAGAAGTGAGGTAAGTTTGTAGAAAAGGGCAGAGGTGCACATTGACTCCAGACAAAAGAAAAGAAGCTCAAGACTTACCCCTCCAAGACACTTCCCTACTTCATCATATTGAAAGGGCCAGTCTTGGAAAATAACCTTAAATGTGTTATTCAATCAGTATACATTTCAAATTCCAGAACTCTGTTTTTTCATATGGAAAATAGAATAATAGAAAAGAAGAAAATCATGTTCATCAGAGAAGATAAAGAGAAACTAGCCAAAGGATTATGTCCCTGGAAATTTATTTTTTGATAGGACTGTATTTTTATTTGAGGTTGGATTTTTGATGGAGTGTTTCTGATGTATGGGTGCAGGTGGGTTTAATCCCTTCAGCATTATTTCCCATTTTAAATCAAGAGCCCAGCCTTCCAGAGGCTTGGCATGGTCAGGTCTACAGTTCCACTTGCTTCCCATTTCACTTTGAGCCAAGAATGGACTGTGGGGCCTGTCCCCTTTCACTATGAATTCCATATTTGACTACTTAACCATAACTTGACCACAAGGGTAATGGAACCCACCAGGCCTATTTTGAAATCTTCCAGGCAGGAACTTCTGGGTTCACTTGCTCCCCACATCTCAAAAGTTCATGAAGTCACAGTTCCCTGGGTCAACTGCCCCTGGGAGAAGGAAAGAGATAGTACTTAAATTGAGTTTGAAGTTGATGTTTTAAATTGAGAATAAATGGGGGTTTGGGGGAGAGGTGGGGGAGAAGTAGAGGAAAGGGCCTTTTTTCCTAACACTTTATTTTGAATATTTTTAAACAAACAGAAAAACTGAGAGAATGACACATTAAACACCCATATACTCACCACCTTGATGCTATGTTTGCTTCATCTCATGTCTAACCTTCTATTTATCCCTGTATCATTTATCAATTTATCTTATTTTTTGGATGTAATTCAGAGTAAGCAGCAAACATCAGTATGCATTACTCCTCAACACTCCACCATGCATAACATTAACTAGATTGAACTGAGTTTTAGCAATCAGAAGAAACAAGAAAGCTTTGGAATTCACCCAAGGTATCATTAACGGATGCAAAAGATACTCAGTAGAGCATGGTTGAAGGCAATGATTGTAGAAAAGTAAAATCCCTGGGAGGAAAAGCTTAAATATAAGTGTAGTTTATGATGTTACTTGTTTCTTCCTTTGAAGAACATTCCTTTAATGTTTATCTGTAGTCATTACATGCAGGTATCTCAGTACTGCACTGGTGTTTCACTGGTATAATGTGGATATTCATCAAGATTTTTATTTGTTTGTATGTTAAGTTTTCATTATTAAAGTTTATTTCTACCATGAATTTATTCAGTAGCAATATATGTAGACTAATTGTCCAGGCAAACAGATGTATAATACCTGTATGCATGTATGTATATATACA
>NW_011487685.1:10739-11278 GCF_000754665.1 Bison bison bison
CTGGTGTGCTGCAATTCATGGGATTGCAAGGAGTCGGACACAACCGAGTAACTGAACTGAACTGATAGATGAATAGGAGTGATTCAGGCAGAAAAAGAGAGAAAGAGCATTATTTTTTTTAATGTTTATTTATTTATTTGGTTGTGCCAGATCTCAGTTGCAGCACATACCATCTTCGTTGCAGTATGTGGGTAATTTTTTTTTTTAAGTTGCAGTATAAGGGATCTTTACTGGCAGCATGTGAACTGGTAATTACAGCATGTGGGATCTAGTTCCCTGACCAGGGATTGAACCCGGGATCCCTGCATTGGGAACTCAGAGTCTTAGCCACTGGATCACCAGGGAAATCCTGAGAAAGAGCATTCTATGCAAAGAAAACAATACAGTGTCACCTACAAAAGAACGAGTTCTGCTCCGAGAGCGTGTTCATAAGTCCAATTTGTTCAACAAAGTTAGCCTAGGTACCCAGCTAACACAATCGGCTGTATGGTACTGTACTATAATAAGTTTATAAAACTTTTCACACAAATAATACATAA
>NW_011487686.1:0-549 GCF_000754665.1 Bison bison bison
CAGACACCATTCAAATGACTGAACTGGAAAATACCACATGCTGATAAATTCTTTTAGAGACTTTGCTTCTGTAGTTTCTTCACTTTCATTTCTCTGCTCATAAAGTAGAAACTCATAACCTAAAATTATATTGATACAAATTTTGTCAGAGATTCCACAAATGAAATCTCACTCAATATCAAGGTTTTCACATGAGCAGCTGAAAAAAGCTGACCTGCTCCAAGGGTGTCAGAAAGTCCATACTGTGTTCATGGGTTGGAAGAATCAATATAGGGAAAATGAATATACTACCCAAAGTAATCTATAGATTCAATGCAATCCCTATCAAGCTACCAATGGTATTTTTCAGAGAACTAGAACAAATAATTTCACAATTTGTAAGGAAATACAAAAAATCTCGAATAGCCAAAGCAATCTTGAGAAAGAAGAATGGAACTGGAGGAATCAACCTGCCTGACTTCAGGCTATACTACAAAGCCACAGTCATCAAGACAGTATGGTACTGGCACAAAGACAGAAATATAGATCAATGGAACAAAATAGAAAGCC
>NW_011487686.1:4443-5355 GCF_000754665.1 Bison bison bison
CCCTGGAGAAGGAAATGGCAGTCCACGCCAGTATTCTTGCCTGGAAAATTCCATGGACAGAATAGCCTGGCAGGCCACAATCCATGGGGTCACAAGGAGTCAGACACAACTGAGCACGCACCCCATGCTATGCAATACAGCATCTGTCCATCTATGTAAGTTGGAAATATCAGTATTTGTATTACCAGAGATCAGATATTTGGTTGCTTTAAAATCTACAGAATTCAGCTGGATTTCCTCAACTTTTATTTTTATTTATTTTTTATAATGCTTGTGTAAGCATGTGGGAAGAATAAGTATTTACAAGAGATTGTGATTTGCCCTTTAAAAAACAAAATATTGGACAAGCATCTGCCTGTCTTATTTGTTCAAGTGAGGTCAACATTCTTTGATGGTGGTTTTTAATCAGTTCATCACCACCACCAAAAAGTACATCACTGAAATCTAGATTTAGTAACAAAGCAAGGCAGGACATACCAATTGACATTTGTACATTTTTTTTATTCCCATTTTGTGCAAAGCTAACTTAAGATGCCAATGACTCATAAAACATATTGTTTAAACATGTTCAGATTGCTAACAGACCATACTGTTATGCCTTTTAGATTCCAATAAACCATATGAAAATGCTAATTATTGAGTCTACATTAATTTGTATAAATTATGCAAATTGAGTAGCAATTAAGCACTACTGTGGTTGAGGTGGATTCCATGCTATTTTTTAACTTAATGTTGGACTGACATAGACTCTGTTCACTAAAATAAATTGTTTTATTGTTGAGTGTTTACAAAGCAATTGCTGATGGTAATTGGTTGTAGATGATACTATTGTGCATTTCAGTAAGATTTATTTAACCATATGCACCACAACCAAAACACACACAGAAAGAGTGGTCAAGGCATGGATTTATG
>NW_011487686.1:9218-9788 GCF_000754665.1 Bison bison bison
GCTTTTGTTTCTAAATGTAGTCATGAGACTGAAAATTCTTAATATCCTGCAAGCAAATTCAGTAGAAAGGGCAACAGATATCAAAAAGAGGGCCTGGTGAAGCAAGAGTGAAGTTCAAGGACGGACAGAGCTTGGGACAGTGGTCTGTATACACAGGGACAAACATTTTCCGAACATCCAGGCCCTTGGTTACAAGAGATCAAAGATAAGGCTTTCTGAGATGATTTGCATGGTTCAGGTGTAAGCCACTGAGAGCCTGCTCTGCGATGGAAGCTGAGGGATTGGAAGTTAAAGGAGGAGGAAGAGATGCCTAAATTTGGTTTGTCCACCATGTTCTATCTCAAGAATGCTTATGTAATTGGGAGCCCTTGGATCCTACCATGGCGCTTCAGGGAAAATAACACGCAGTGGAGGTCCTTGTTTATTTCTAGGAGCTTTGACTGAGGTTCATTCTGGCCAGCCCCTGGCGGCAGCTCTGTGTCTCCTCCCTGCTGCTTAGCTCCCAGCTGTGGAGAGAGCTCAGCTCTGTTGGGGACGTGGGAATAATGAGGGAGACCCCTTTGTCCCATC
>NW_011487686.1:10079-10583 GCF_000754665.1 Bison bison bison
CACACGCACACTGAATGTTTACTATGTGAAAGGTGCTGGCCCTCACACAATTCCAACCGCCTCCCACCCCGGACAACTAGAAACATACAGATTGCTGGGACCAGCCCCAGACTTTCTTGGTTCACTGGATCTGGGTCAGAGCCCCAGAGGCTGCTTACAGTTTTCAAGATCTATTGAGTTCTGATCTGCTTTTTTTTAACCCCTTAAGATCTGCTGGATCATTGAAAAAGCATGAGAATTCCAGAAAAAACATCTATTTCTGCTTTATGACTATGCCAAAGTCTATGACTGTGTGGATCACAATAAACTGTGGAAATTCTTCAAGAGATGGGAATACCAGACCACCTGACCTGCCTCTTGAGAAACCTGTATGCAGGTCAGGAAGCAACAGTTAGAAATGGACATGGAACAACAGACTGGTCCCAAATAGGAAAAGGAGTACATCAAGGATGTATATTGTCACCCTGCTTATTTAACTTCTATGCAGAGTACATCATGAGAAAC
>NW_011487686.1:13197-15648 GCF_000754665.1 Bison bison bison
AAAGGCTACCCATTCCAATATTTGGCCTGGAGAATTCCATGGACTGTGTAGTCCATGGGGTTACAAGAGTGGACACGACTGAGCGACTTTCACACAGCTTACAGTTTGGACATACGTGTCTTCAGGTTAGTAGCTTTTACTCTTGCCCTCACAACTTCAAAGAGTACCATTTGCTTCCCATTGATGAAGGGCAAATGCCACATGTCACTTTGAAAGTTTCAGTGTTACATTCTGCTTGTACTTGAAGGACAGGATCTGAGTCGCTAGATATGAGACGTCATTTGTTTTCTTCTCCCATAGCCCACCACACCAGCTTGTTTCAATTAGAAATAACTGTAAGGCATCTGCCAAAAGTATGTGCACTTTCGTTAATCTGGGGTTACTCAAGAGAATGGCAAAGGGGTTTATATATTACATTTGCTAATAAAGAGAAATGTTAAATATAAACAGTATTTCAAGATGAGGACGAAAATGAAATACCTAAAACCTTACCAAGTCCAGCTGGTTCATATTTACATTGCCAGAAGGAGGGATTAGGGAAGCACTGCAAATACGCACCACCTTCTGAATTCTTAAAATTAAAGGGACAAATCGTTATCTGCCATGAGCTGCGTGCCAGAGGGGGAAACGCTAACGATATCAGCAGGAACAAAGACCATCACTGACCAGCTCAAGATTGACTGGTTTTTTTCATTTTCTCTGATTCTGAAAGAATAAATCCCATTAAATTGCATTGTAAGATAGGACCAAAATATAACAAAGAAAAGCCGCTCCAGTCATAGATGTCAGGTTTCTACTCCTCACAGCAGAGATCTTCCTGGAGTATAATTCACATCAACCCAGCCCCTCCCTCCCTGGAGCAGACACCACTTCCTGGGAGTAAATGAAGCATTTTTGGTAGCTGCTTTCCCTGTTGGCCTCAGGTCACCAGGGTCCCATTCAGTTAGTTATTGCTTCAGGACACTTAACAGTGCCCTAGTGGCCCAAAGTGAATGAATGCAGCTTCTGAAACGTCCTAACTACCAGGAGAAACCTGAGTACTGGGAAAATCGGTTTCCTCCAACGGTGTGCCAAACACACACCAAGACATACTCCAGAAGCTTCCAGAATCCTGTTAGTTCCAATGCAGAGCTATGAAGCAGCCATACTGTGTACCTTGTTTAATAAGAATCACTGATATCCTTGAGGAAAGTTGCCAAGATGTATGGAGAAAAAAGGGGAAAGGAAAGGTCTACAGATTTAAGACCTTTCAGCTACACCAGATGCTTTTGAAAAGAAAGAACTCAGTCATTCAAACAGCCTGATTTTATGAAGTGACATTTTAGATTATGATATGACATTGCAGATTTGACATGATTGTGCTAATTGTGAGAAAATATGCTACTCTGATCAGACTAAAAGGAAGGAAATAAAAAGACATTGTGGTTCTACTTGTAATAAAGAAAAGCTCATCCTCACAGCTTTTTGATTGTTGCCATAGCTATCTCTTCAACATGGCATGTATAATACACTTAACATTGCATTACCAGTAGCCTGTTGCGCGCTTATTGTTAAAAGAAATTTAACTTACAAGCTTTCGTACGGGTGGTTCTCCTAATTCTGATTCTTCATGTTGACTGGCATGGGACAAGGAGCTGGACTGTATTTAACTGGTTTTATTGTGACGTGACTATGATGGATGTGACAAGGGCCTCTATTATTCTCTGGGGAGCGTGGCCATTAATGAAGCCATTAGCTGAGCTAAGGGAAGTGAAGAAAATAGGGAAATTACCATTATTCTGAAGCCATTAAGTTGTAATCCACCACTTTCTCTCCTTTCTCAGAAAGGCATCTTTTTTTTAAGGCCTCCCTGACTGTCCTTTAAAGATTCATTAATTCATTAACTTTCCAAGGAGATGGGGGTGGATGGCAGAGTTAAAATTTTAATCAGTCTGGCATATCATATTATTACCATTCTGCTGGTGTCTGCATTCATTGCCTGGCACATCAGGTTAATTTTAAACAAACCGAGTTATAGCAGATGTTGTTCTGTTCCACAGGTAACAGAGAGAGCTTCCATTTGTAGCGGATTTCAGAATTCACAGAGCTCTTTCAGGCTCAGTAGGTACACAGGGCAGGCTCTGTGGTCCTGTTACAGATGAGCGAACTGGTGCTCAATGAACCTAAAGGGCCTAAGGAGTGGCGGTGAGCTGGGTGGAAGGGGGCTTCACACTTCCATCCTCCTGGAACCTTTGCTTTATGGCGTGGGCCTTCTCCACGTGTATTCTTTACCGGAAAAGGAAACCAACCTCTAGTGAGCACAGCTCTTTGGAAAATGAATGACTTGTGTTGTATTCTGTGCTCAGTGTATGCCACCCATCATTAAATCTCTCTTTAGTCAGAGGCTAACCAAAGCTAGGCATGTTTTGTTCAACAATGGTTGTGTGCTAGTTTTGGCTCCTAGGAGCACAG
>NW_011487686.1:17815-18673 GCF_000754665.1 Bison bison bison
AAATTTCTCGTTTTACAGGCAGGGAACCGAGGCTGAAGGGCACAAAGCAGCATGCCTATGGTCCCAGAGGATCTGGCAAACCTGGGATTTGAACCCACTTTTGTGAGACAAGGTTCTAAAGCCTTCCTAGGATAGCATGCAGTAGGAGGGAGCAGAGAGACACCATTTTGAAGACACAGAATGACCTAGTTCTTCAGGGGATATCTCTGGAGGAATGATGTCATTATTGTTATTTACTAGCCCCAATGATTAGGGTGATATTTTTTATAGCAGCTTTCAGCATCTGCTGATAAACATGCAAGAATCGTTATTTGGTGGTATTGTGAAAAATCCCGTTGGGCTCAAAAGGTGTTTGAGGATAGATGCTTCAGCTGAGTGCTCAATTATCTGCTCATCTTACTTTCCACTCTTTATGAACAGGGTTAAAGTAGGTGATCAAACCCTTTGCTGCCACCATCTCTTTCATTTATTTATTTTTGTCCCTCCATGTTTCATGAAGGCAGAAGTCTTTTAAGCCACAGCATCTAATTACCTCCCATGGGAGGGAGCTGGAAAGACAAAAAGTATATAAAAGGGCAAGTCTGTTTAAGCTGAGGATTTGCCACTGTCTGAGGTGAGGTTGTCGCTTTCAAAATTGAAGTGAATGGTCAGTAAGCAGGAAGACTCACAGGGCCATCCTCTGCATCAGGCATTGCATTGTATTTCTTGGCCTCTCTGCCGAAACTCATTCTATGGTTACATTTTTCCTGAACAAAATACTTACTGCTTTAAAGTTAAACTAACCCTTTCCTGCTGCTGCTAAGTCGCTTCAGTCATGTCCAACTCTGTGCAACCCCATAGACGGCAGCCCACCAGGCT
>NW_011487686.1:18947-19367 GCF_000754665.1 Bison bison bison
GGCATTGCCTTGGGATTCCGTGTTTGCATTACCCACATGATTTCTTTCTTTACTTCTGTTTCTTAAAGGCATCCTGAGAGGGGGGCCTTCCCTGGTGGTCCAGTGCTTAGGGCTCTGGGCTTCTACTGCAGGGGTCATAGTTTGATCCTTGGTTGGGGAACTAAGATCCCACATGCCACATGGCATGGCAAAAAAAAAAAAAATCATCCTAGGATCCTAGGTGGGAAATGACTTGATGCTCTAAAAACAGACAAGCAGGTGAGTTTCTATCTCTTTTTGGTGGGGAATTTCTGCCACCAAAATCCCCTGGGATTCCCTGGTAAAGAATCTGCCTGCAATGCAGGAGACCTGGGTTCAATCCCTGGGTTGGGAAGATCCCCTGCAGAAGTGAATGGCTACCCACTGCAGTATTTTGGTCTA
>NW_011487687.1:0-311 GCF_000754665.1 Bison bison bison
TTATATGCTGAGTAGATCATGAGAAAATGCTGGAATGGATGAAGCACAAGCTGGAATCAAGATTGCCAGGAGAAATATCAATAACCTCAGATATGCAGATAACACCACCCTTATGGCAAAAAGTAAAGAACTAAAGAGCTTCTTGATGAAAGTGAAAGAGGAGAGTGAAAAAGGTAGCTTAAAACTCAACATTCCGAAAACTAAGATCTGGTCCCATCACTTCATGGCAAATAGATGGGAAAACAATGGAAACAGTGACAGACTTTATTTTGGGGGGCTCCAAAATCACTGCAGATGGTCACTGCAGCCAT
>NW_011487687.1:411-1201 GCF_000754665.1 Bison bison bison
CAGATGAAAAATCAAGAGAAAATTCTTGGGAAAAAAGCAATGTAATAAAAGTAAATAATTTACAAGATAAATAATTCAAAACATTCATAATAAGAGTGCTAACTGAATTATTGAAAACATTAAAACAGTGAAAATCAATAAGAAAATAGAAAATATGAAAAAATTCCAATCAGAAAGAGAAATCAATAAATGAACTAAAAAACAAAAACTAAAAAAGGAATAAATAGCAGAAAGAAAGTATAAATGATCTGGAAGATAGAATAATGGAAATAAAAATGATGAAAAGGAAAAAATAAATTATAACAGTTTTATAGATTTAGGGGTAATATCAAGCATATCTACATTAACATTATAGGGGTCCCAGAAGAAGAAAGATAAAAGATGATTGAAAATGTATTTGATAACATTTTCACTGTTAGCTTTCCAAAATTGAAGAAAGACATATTCAGGTACAAGAAAGATATTCAGGTAAAAGAAACACAGAAGGGTATAAATAACACAAACCCAAATAGACCAACACCAAGACATATCATGATTACAACAGCCAACTTTAAATATAAGGAGAGAATTAGAAAGGTACTAAGAGAAAAACAGAGTTATATACAAGGGAATTCCCTAAAGAATCACTTGTTTCTCTGTAGAAATTTAGCATGTAAGAAAGGAGTGACATGATATAATCAGTTCTAAAACGTAAGACCCTGCAACCTAGAATACTATAGCCAGCAAGATTATCATTTAGCAAAGGAAGAAAAATGCACTTAACAATTGAACAAAAACAAAGCTAGTTCAT
>NW_011487687.1:4891-6089 GCF_000754665.1 Bison bison bison
TCACTATAGTCCAACTCTCACATCCACACATGACTACTGGGAAATCCATTGCTTTGACTAGACGGACCTTTGTTGGCAAAGTAATGTCTCTGCTTTTTAATATGCTTTCTAGGTTGGTCATAGCTTTTAGAAAAGCATACTATAATGATAAAGGGTTTAATAAGGAAGAGAATGCTATACTCAGCAACATCCATGCACTCAATAGAGGAGAACTTAAATATATAAAGCAACTATTATAAGACATAAAGGGAGAAGTTGACAACAATATAATAATAAATGACTTTAACACCACATTCACATCAAATAATCCAGACAGATAATCAGTAAGGAAACGGTAGTCTTAAATTGCATAAATGACCAATTGAACTTGTTGAAATCTAGACATTCCATCTAAAAGCAGCAGAATGCACATTCTATTCAGGTGTACATATAACAGTCTCCAGTATGGATCACATGGTGGATGAATAAAAAAAGTCTCAACAAAATTAAAAGAATAGATGTTATCAAGCATTCTTTCCAATCACATTGGTATAAAACACAATTTATTAGATAAAGAAAAATAACAAAAGTACAAATACCTGGAGACAAATCAACATATGACTAAAAAACAGTATGTCAATGATGGAATCAAAAGAACAATAAAAAAAAAATAAGATAGATAAAAATGGAAAAACAGCTTTCCAAGATCTATGAGATGGAGCAAAAGTCATTCAGAGAAGTTTATAACCATACAGGCATATCTCAAGAAACAAGAACAATTTCAAATAAACAAACTCTGCACCATCTAATGAGATTAGAAAGAGAAGAGCAAGCAAATCTAAAGTTATCAGAAGAAGGGAAATGATAAATATTAGAGAGGAAATACATAAAATATAGGTTGACAATAATAAAAAGATTAATGAAACCAAGACCTGCTTTTGAAAGATAAAGCAATTAATAAACTTTTATCCAGTTTCACCAAGGAAAAAAGAGAGAACCCAAATAAATAATAAATGAAAGAGGAGCAATAACAAATATCACAGAGATACAAAATATCATAAGAAAATTCTGTAGTTACACACCAAGAAAATCAATAATCTGGAAGAAATGGGCAAATTAATAGAAACACAAATTAATAGAAATCTTACAGGACAGAATTTTAGAAAGAAATAAACAATTTGGACAGCTTGATCACTAATTCTGAAACTGAATGGGTAAA
>NW_011487688.1:0-541 GCF_000754665.1 Bison bison bison
GTTTCTGGTCTTACACTTAGATTTTTAATCCATTTTGAGTTTATTTTTGTGTATGGTGTTAGAAAGTGTTCTAGTTTCATTCTTTTACAAGTGGTTGACCAGTTTTCCCAGCACCACTTGTTAAAGAGATTGTCTTCTCTCCACTGTATATTCTTGCCTCCTTTGTCAAAGATAAGGTGTCCATAGGTACTTGGGTTTATCTCTGGCTTTCTATTTTGTTCCATTGATCTATATTTCTGTCTTTGTGCCAGTACCATACTGTCTTGATGACTGTGGCTTTGTAGTAGAGCCTGAAGTCAGGCAGGTTGATTCCTCCAGTTCCATTCTTCTTTCTTAAAATTGCTTTGGCTATTTGAGGCTTTTTGTATTTCCATACAAATTGTGAAATTATTTGTTCTAATGGCATCCCACTCCAGTACTTTCGCCTAGAAAATCCCATGGATGGAGGAGCCTGGTAGGCTGCAGTCCATGGGGTTGCAAAGACTCGGACACGACTGAGCAACTTCACTTTCACTTTTCACTTTCATGCATTGGAGAAGGA
>NW_011487688.1:4649-5221 GCF_000754665.1 Bison bison bison
GGGATAACAGAGGATGAGATGGTTGGACGGCATCACTGACTCGATGGATATGAGTTTGAGCAATCACCGGAAGAAGGACAGGGAAGCCTGGCGTGCTGCAGTCCATGGAGTCACAAAGAGTCAGACACGACTGAGAGACTGAGCAACAACAGGACATGGAAGCAACCTAGATGTCAATTGAAAGATGAATATAAAAAGCAGTTGTGGTACATATCCACATGAGATATTACCCAGCTATAAAAAGGGATGCATTTGAGTCAGTTCTAATGAGGTGGATAAGACTAGAGCCTATATACAGAGCTAAGTAATTTAAGAAGATAAAGACAAATACATTAACGTGTATTAATGCATGAACATATATTTTAAGACAAAAAAACAGCATTTCAAGGATGAGTAAATGTTATATTTTTTAATATGGGGTGGATTTATTTTCTGCTATATTTATCACAATCCATATGTATTCCACCAATTAATTAGCATACCTGATGTCAAGTGGATAACTGGAACTAGTGACTATAAAGTCAAAGTGAAAAATACCCTGGATATTGCATGAATTTCTATTATCCTAGTCT
>NW_011487689.1:0-504 GCF_000754665.1 Bison bison bison
TAAACAGTGCTGTGATGAACATTGGGGTACATGTGTCTCTTTCAATTCTGGTTTCCTCGGTGTGTATACCCAGCGGTGGGATTGCTGGGCGTATGGCAGTTCTATTTCCAGTTTTTTAAGGAATCTCCACACTGTTCTCCATAGTGGCTGTACTAGTTTGCATTCCCACCAACAGTGTAAGAGGGTTCCCTTTTCTCTACATCCTCTCCAGCATTTATTGCTTGTAGACTTTTGGATCGCAGCCATTCTGACTGGTGTGAAATGGTACCTCATTGTGGTTTTGATTTGCATTTCTCTGATAATGAGTGATGTTGAGCATCTTTTCATGTGTTTGTTGGCCATCTGTGTATCATCTTTGGAGAAATGTCTATTTAGTTCTTTGGCCCATTTTTTGATTGGGTCATTTATTTTTCTGGAATTGAGCTGCAGGAGTTGCTTGTATATTTTTGAGATTAGTTGTTTGTCAGTTGCTTCATTTGCTATTATTCTCTCCCATTCTGAAGG
>NW_011487689.1:4861-5422 GCF_000754665.1 Bison bison bison
CATTGAGCAGGGTTCCGTGTGCCATACCATAGGGGTCCTTGTTGGTTATCCATTTTAAATATAGCAGTGTGTACATGTTTATTCCAAACCCTCTGACTATCCCTTCCTCCCATCCTTCCCCCCTGCAACCATAAGTTTGTTTTCTAAGTCTATGAGTCTCTATTTTATAAGTTCTTTTTTTGTATCATTTTTATTTGTATCATTTCTTTTTAGATTCCACACATAAGGGATGTCATATTTCTTCTTCTCTGATTTACTTCACTCAGTATGATAATCTCTGGGTCCATCCATGTTGCTGCAAATGGCATTGCTTCATTCTTTTTAATGGCTGCATAATATTCCATTGTGTGTACATACCACATCTTCTTCATCCATTCCTCTTTCAATGGACTTTTAGGTTGCTTCCATTTCTTGGTTATTGTAAACTGTGCTACAGTGAACATTGGGGAACGTGCGTCCTTTCAGATCATGTTTTTCTCTGGGTTTATGTCCAGTAGTGGGATTGCAGGGTCATATGGTAGCTCTATTTTTAGTTTTTTAAGGAACCTCCACACTGCTCTC
>NW_011487689.1:9628-10102 GCF_000754665.1 Bison bison bison
ACAAAAACAAGACCAGGAGCTGACTGTGGCTCAGATCATGAACTCCTATTGCCAAATTCAGACTGAAATTGAAGAAAGTAGGGAAAACCACTAGACTATTCAGGTATGACCTAAATCAAATCCCTTATGATTATACAGTGGAAGTGAGAAATAGATTTAAGGGCCTAGATCTGATAGATAGAGTGCCTGATGAACTATGGACTGAGGTTCGTGACATTGTACGGGAGATAGGGATCAAGACCATTCCCATGCAAAAGAAATGCAAAAAAGAAAAATGGTTGTCTGGGGAGGCCCTACAAATAGCTGTGAAAAGAAGAGAAGTGAAAAGCAAAGGAGAAAAGGAAAGATATAAGCATCTGAATGCAGAGTTCGAAAGAACAGCAAGAAGAGATAAGAAAGCCTTCTTCAGTGATCAATGCAAAGAAATAGAGGAAAACAACAGAATAGGAAAGACGAGAGATCTCTTCAAGAAAA
>NW_011487690.1:0-269 GCF_000754665.1 Bison bison bison
TCCAATGAGTCAGTTCTTCTCATCAGGTGTATAAGTCAATGGGGTCTCAAAGAGTCAGATACAATGTAGTGACTTTCACTTTCATGATCCCATTACCATTTACTTTGTTGCTATTGGTTAGTTTTTATAAACCTCTGTGTTTCCTGTCTAGAGAAGTTTCTTTAGCATTTGTTGAAGAACTGTTTTGGTGGTGCTGAATTCTCTCAGCTTTTGCTTGTCTGCAAAGCCTTTGATTTCTCCTTCATATGTGAATGAGATCCTTGCTGGGT
>NW_011487690.1:369-1284 GCF_000754665.1 Bison bison bison
GTAGAGTAATCATGGTTGTAGGTTTATCTCTTTCATCACTTTATGTATGTCCTGCCATTCCCTTTTGGTCTGAAGGGTTTGTATTGAAAGATTGGCTGTTATCCTTATGGGTATCCCCTTGTGTATTATTTGTTGCTTTTCCCTTGCTGCTTTTAATATTTTATCTTTGTGTTTAATTTTTTGTTAGTTTGCTTAATATGTGTAGTAGGGTTTTTCACTGCGGGTTGATCCTGTTTGTGACTCTCTGGGCTTCTTGGACTTCCGTGACTATTTCCTTCCCCATTTTAGGAAAGTTTTCGACTACTATCTTCTCAAGTATTTTCTCATGCCCTTTCTTTTTGTCTTCTTCTTCTGGGACACCTATGATTCAAATGTTGGGGCATTTAACATTGTCCCAGAGGTCTCAGAGGTTGTCCTCATTTCTTTTAATTCTTTTTTCTTCTCTGTTTCATTTACTTCCACCATTCTATTTTCCACCTCACTTATCCTCTCTCCTGCCTCAGTTATTCTACTGTTGGTTCCCTCCAGAGTTCTTTTTATCTCAGCTATTGCATTGTTCATTTTTGATCGACTCTTCTTTGTTTATTCCAGGTCCTTGTTAAACATTTCTTGCATCTTCTCAATCCTTGTCTCTAGTCTATCTGTAACTCTATTTTGTTTTCACGACTTTGGATCATCTTGATTATCATTATTCTGAATTCTTTTTCAGGTAAACTCCCTTTCTCCTCGTCTTTGTTTTTTTTTTATCATTTTCCTTCACCTGCTGAATATTTCTCTGCCTTTTCATTTTGTTTATATTTCTATTTTTGGGGTGCCCTTTCTGCAGGCTGGATGTTCGTGGTTCCTCTTAATTGTGGTGTCTGCTCCCTGTGGGTGGGGTTGGACCAGTGGCTTATCAAGGTTTACTGGTTAGGA
>NW_011487690.1:4370-7051 GCF_000754665.1 Bison bison bison
TAGGACCAACAATGCAGCCCGGGCCCCCTGCCCACCCCCCACTCACTGGTGGTGGACACAAGCATCTGAGCCACTTCTCCACTGGTGGTTGTGGTTAGGCATGTATTCTGTGAGGTTTTTTTTTTTTTTTTTTCTCCCACTGGTTAGGTTGCCCTCTGAGATCCCAAAGCTCCCCACAGACACACCTCTAAGAAGGTTCCCTATTGTATGGAAACTTCTCCTTCTTCACAACTCCCTTCCCAGGATGGGTCTCCATTCCTAAATCTTTTGCCTCTGTTTTCATTTTATATTTTGTCCTACCTCCTTTAGAAGAGTTTGGGTTGCCTTTCTGTGTGTCTGGTGTCCTCTTCCAGCATTCAGAAGTTGTTTTGTGGAAGTTGCTCCATATTCAAATGATCTTTTGATGAATTTGTGGGGGAGAAAGTGGTCTCCCATCCTATTCCTCTGCCATCTTGAGACTGCCTCCTCAAAATAGACTTTAATAAAGAATATAAGAGATAGGGAAGGACACTTCATAATGATAAAGGAATCAGTCTAAGAAAACATAACAATTGCAAATAATTTATTCCTCCAACATGGGAGTACCTCAATACATAAGGCAGACACTAAGATACATAAAAGGGATAATTGACAGTAACACAATAACAGTAGGAGACTTTAACGCCCCACTTACACCAATGAACAGATCATCCAGACAGAAAATTGATATGGAAACACAAGCTTAAAAGGACACATCAGACCAGATATATTTAACTGATACCTTCAGGATGTTCCATCCAAATGCAGAAGGATACACTTTTTTCTCAAGTACACATGGAGCACTCTTCAGGATAGATCTCATCCTGACTCACATACAAGCCTTGATACATTTAAGAGAATTTAAATCATATCAAGAATCTTTCTGACCACAATGCTATGAGACTAGATATCTCTTAAAGAGGGGGGGGGGCAACTAAAAACCACAGACACATGGAGGCTCAACAATATGCTTCTAAATAACCAACAGGTTACTGAAGAAATAAGAGAGTAAATTTTAAAAATACCTAGAAACAAATGAAAATGAAAAAAAAAAAATCGCCCAAATCCTATGCGATGTAGCAAAAGCAGTTCTAAGGGGAAAGTATATAGCAATACAATCCTACCTCAAGAAACAGGAAAAACATCAAATAGACAAGATAACCTTAACCCTAAAGCAATTGGGAAAAAAAGAACAACCCCCCCTAAAGTTAGTAGAAGGGAATAAAACATAAAAATCAGAGCAGAAAAAAGTAAAACAGAAATGAAGGCAACAATAGCAAAGATCAGTAAGACTAAAAGTTGGTTCTTTGAGAAGACAAACAAAATTGACAGATCATTAGCTAAATTCATCAAGAAAAAAAGGCAGACAACTCAAATCAATAAAATTGCAAATGAAAAAAGAGAGGTTACAACAGACAATGCAGAAATGCAAAGGATTGTAAGAGACTACTATGTGCATCTATGTACTACTATGTGCCAGTAAAATGGAAGATCTGGAATAAATGGATAAATTCTTAGAAAAGTACAACTTTCCAGGACTGAACCAGGAAGAAATATAAATCATGAGCAGACCAATCACAAGCCCTGAAATCAAAACTATGATTAAAAACAAACAAAAAAACTCCTGAGAAACAAAAGCTCAGAGAAAGATCACTTCACAGGCAAATTCTATCAAACCTTTAGAGAAGAGCTAATGTCTATCATTCTCAAATTCTTCCAAAAAATTGCAGAAGGAGGAACACTTCCAAACTTATTCTTTGAGGTAACATATCAAAACCAGACAAACATCACACAAAAAAGAAAATTGCGCCAATGTCACTGAAGAACATAGATGGAAAAATTGTCAACAAAATACTAGCAAACAGAATCCAACAACACATTAAAAGGATCATACATCATGATCAAGTGGAGTTTATCCCAGGGATGCAAGGATTCTTCAATACATGCAAATCAATCAATGTGATACACCATATAACAAACTGAATGAAAAAAATATGATAATTTCAATAGATGCAAAAAAGCCTTTGACAAAATTCAGCACCCATTTTTTATTAAAGTCGTTCACAAATGGGCATAGAAGGAACCTACCTCAACATAGTAAAGGCCATATATGACAAACCCACAGCAAACATTATTCTCAATGGTGAAAAACTGAAAGCGTTTCTTCTAAAGTCAGTAACAAGACAAGGATCCTCACTATCGCCATTATACTATATTATTCAACATAGTTTTGGAAGTTCTAGCTATGGCAATCAGAGAAGAAAAAGAAATAAAAGCAATCCAGATTGGAAAAAAAAGAAGTAAATCTCTGTTTGCTACACAAATGATGCTATACATTTTTGTTGTTGTTCAGTTGCTAAGCTGTGTATGATGCTTTGTGACACCATGGACTGTAGCATGCCAGGCTCCTCTGTCTCCCACTGTTTGCTCAAATTCATGTCCATTGAGTCAGAGATGCTATCTAATCATCTCATCCTCTGCCAATCCCTTGTCTTTTTGCCTTCAAATTTTCCCAACATCAGGGTCTTTTCCAATGAGTCAGCTCTTTGAATCAGGTGGCCAAAGTACTGAGCTCTAGCATGAGTCCTTCTTTAGGATTGGCTGGTTTGATCTCCTTGCAGTCCAAAGAAGTCTCAAGAGTCTTCACCAGCACCACAATTTGA
>NW_011487690.1:7495-9214 GCF_000754665.1 Bison bison bison
CTCAGGAGACAAGTAAGGTGGTCTGGTACTCCCATCTCTATAAGACTTATCCACAGTTTGTTGTGCACACAGTCAAAGACTTTAGTGTAGTCAATGAAGTAGAAGTAGATGTTTTCCTGGAACTCCCTTCCTTTCTACCATGATCCAATGAATTTTGGCAATTTTATGTGTGGTTCCTCTGCCTTACAAACCTGTAAATCAAGCTTGTACATCTGGAAGTATTTGGTTCACACACTCCTGTAGACTAGCTTGAAAGATTTTGAGCAATCTTGCTAGCATGTAAAATAAGTGCAATTGTATGGTAGTTTGAACATTCTTTGGCATCACCCTTCTTTGGGATTGGAATGAAAACTGACTGTTTCTTCCATTCACTATGTCAGCAATTTGGAGAATAGTATGGAGATTCCTTTAAAAACTAAAAATACAGCTAACATATGACCCTACAATCCCACTCTTGGTAATATATTTGGGGGAAAACATGGTCCAAAAGGATACATGTTCTCCAATGTACGTCATAGCACTGTTTAAAGTAGCCAAGATACGGAAGTGAACTAATTCCTCTGTCCATTGACAGAAGAATGGATAAAGAACATGTGGTACATATATACAATGGAACATTACTCAGGTATTAAAATAATGAAATATTGCCATTGCAGCAACATGAATGGACCTAGAGATTGTCATACTTAGTGAAGTAAGTCAGAGGAGAAATTTCTTATGACATCCCTTATATGGAGAATCTAAAAGGAAATGACACAAATGAAGTTACTTACAAAACAAAGAGACTCACAGACTTAGAGAAAGAACTTATGGTTGCCAGCGGTAGGGATAGGAAGAAGGGATAGTTAGGGAGTTTGGGATCGACATGCACATGACAAAGCTTATATGCTTTACAATGGTTAGCCAGCAAGGACCTAATGTATAGCACAGGGAACTCTGCTCAGTGTTATGGGGCAAACTGAGTAGGAGGGGAGTTTGAGGAAGAATGGATACATGTATATGTATGGCTGAGTCCCTTTGCTGTCCACCTGAAACTATCACAACATTGTTAATCAACTATACTCCAATACAAGATAAAAAGTTAAAGAAAATAAATATGAAGTGCTACTGTATAGTTCTGCATGCTAGGTTTACAATAGTGAGCAGATCAGGTATGTCCCTTCTTGCCATTGCTCAAAATCTGGAAGGCAAAATAACTGATAGGTACATTTTTTTGCAAGTATATTGAGTGAAAAATTATAGTTGTTGTTTTAATGAGCATTTCCTTGACTACTAGTGTGGAACAAAATAAACAAAAAATATTATTGGCCATTTGACTTTCTGACTCTGGGAATAATGTGTTCATATGTTTTGTCCATTTTCTATTTTTCATTTATCTTTTTAGACCAGGCTAGTGTGGGCATAGTGTGGTATACATCAGTTCAGTTCAGTTCAGTTCTAATCCTTTGAATGTATTTGTCACTTCCACTGTATAGGCGGCAGCTGCACAGCACTGGAGTGACTGTGAGGTGATAACCCACGTCCAAGGGCAGAGAAGCACCAGCAAGACGGTAGGCACTGGAGGGTGGCTGAATAGCATTAGAGTAGCAGCTGCACTATGTTGGAGTGACTTTGAGGAGATATCCCACGTCCAGGGACAAAGGAGAAGCCCCAGGAAGATGGTAGGAGGGGCGAAATTGCATTTGGAATGAAACCCCATACCTGCCAGAGACACTCAGA
>NW_011487690.1:9314-10380 GCF_000754665.1 Bison bison bison
AAGAGTCCAAAATGCAGTACTTGGATGCAATCTCAAAAACGACAGAATGATCTCTGTTCATTTCCAAGGCAAGCAGTTCAATATCACAGTAATCCAAGTATAGGCCCCAACCAGTAATGCTGAAGAAGTTGAAGTTGAATGGTTCTATGAAAATTTACAAGACCTTCTAGAACTAACACTAAAAGAAGATGTCCTTTTCATCATAGGAGACTGGAATGCAAAAGTATGAAATAAAGAGATACCTGGAGTAACAGGTAAATTTGGCCTTGGAATACAAAATGAAACAGGGAAAAGGCTAACAGAGTTTTGCCAAGAGAATGCACTGGTCAGAGCAACCACCCTCTTCCAAAAACACAAGAGACGACTCTATAGATGGACATCACCATATGGTCACTAAAGAAATCAGACTGATTACATTCTTTTCAGCCAAAGATGGAGAAGCTCTATACAGTCAGCAAAAACAAGACCGGGAGCTGACTATGGCTCAGATCATGAATCCTCTACTGGAAAATTCAGACTTAAATGGAAGAAAGTAGGAAAAATCACTAGACCATTCAGGTATGATCTAAATCAAATCCCTTATTATTATACAGTAGAAGTGACAGATAGATTCAAGGGACTATATCTGATAGACAGATTGCCTGAAGAACTATGGGCAAAGGTTTGTGACATTGTACAGGATGCAGTAATCAAGACCATCTCCTGGAAAAGGAAATGCAAAAAGACAAAACAGTTGTCTGAGGAGGCCTTACAGATAGCTGAGAAAAAAAGAGGCAAAAGACAAAGGACAAAAGGAAAGATAGCCATCTGAATGCAGATTTCCAAAGAACAGAAAGAAAGAGATAAGAAAGTCATCCTCAGTGATCAATGCAAAGAAATAGAGGAAAAGAATGGAAATGGAGAGACTAGAGATCTATTCAAGAAAATTAGACACCAAGGGATCGTTTATACAAAGATGGGCACAATAAAAGACAGAAATGTTATGGACCTAACAGAAGCTGAAGATATTAAGAATAGGTGGAAAGAATACACAGAAGAACTATATAAAAAAGATCTTAATGACACA
>NW_011487690.1:11426-13437 GCF_000754665.1 Bison bison bison
GAGTACATCATGAGAAACGCTGGGCTGGAGGAAGCACAAGCTGGAATCAAGATTGCCGGGAGAAATATCAATAACCTCAGATATGCAGATGACATCACCCTTATGGCAAAAAGTGAAAAAGAACTAAAGAGCCTCTTGATGAAAATGAAAGAGGAGAGTGAAAAAGTTGGCTTAAAACTCAACATTCAAAAAACTAAGATCATGGCATCTGATCCCATCACTTCATGGCAAATAGATAGGGAAACAATGGAAACAGTGATAGACTTTATTTTCTTGGGTTCCAAAATCACTGCAGATGGCGACTACAGCCATGAAATTAAAAGATGCATGCACCTTAGAAAAAGAGTTATGACCAACCTAGACAGCATATTAAAACCAGAGACATCACTTTGCCAACAAAAGTTCGTCTAGTCAAAGGTATGGTTTTTCCAGTAGTCATGTATGGATGTGAGAGTTAGACTACAAAGAATGCTGAACATCGAATAATTGGTGTTTTTGAACTGTGGTGTTGGAGAAGACTCTTGAGAGTTCCCTGGAATGCAAGGAGATCCAACCAGTCCATCCTAAAGGAAATCAGTCCTGAATGTTCATTGGTAGGACTGATGCTGAAGCTGAAACTCCAATACTTTGGCCACTTGATGCAAAGAACTGACTCATTGGAAATGACTCAGATGCTGGGAAAGATTGAAGGCAGGAGGAGAAGGGGATGACAGAGGATGAGATGGTTGGATGGCATCAACAACTTGAAGGACATAAGTTTGAGCAAGCTCCAGGAGTTCATGATGGACAGGGAAGCCTAGCCTGCTGCAAACATGGGGTCATAAAGAGTCAGACATGACTGAGCGACTGAACTGAACCAAAGTGAACCAATGTATTTAAGTAAAATCAGTATAGTCCCTCCTATTAAAAGCAGTAATAGAAAAGGTAATTTCATTCCACTGCTATTAATTAATACCATGGTCCTAGCCAATGTAAAAAAGAAAACTGAGTTTCATAACATGCAGAAAATGTGACTCTTTACCTATAATATGCAAAAGAATCCACTAAAGAGTAGTGTAATAAAAGATAGTTGTTATTAAGATGTCCATATATCAGATAAAATATAAAAAAACAAGTTAGGTTTTCTATACATTAGCAATAGTTAATTAGAAGATATAATATTCTTATTGAGATGAGAATACCAAACCATATTACCTGCCTCCTCAAAAACCTGTATGCAGGTCAAGAAGCAACAGTTATATCTGGACATGGAACAATGGACTGGTTCCAAATTAGGAAAGGATTACATCAAGGCTGTATAATGTCACACTGCTTATTTAATTTATATGCAGACTACATCATGCTAAATGCTGGGCTGGATGAATCACAAGCTGGAATCAAGATTGCCAGGAGAAATATCAACAGCCTCAGATATGCAGATGATACCACTTTAATGGCAGAAAACAAAAACAAAAACAAAAACTAAAACTAAAGAGCCTCTTTATGGGGGTGAAAAAGGGGAACGAGAAGCCTGGCTTAAAACTCAGCGTTCAAGAAATTGATCATTGCATCCAGTCCTATAGCTTCATGGCAAAGAGATGGGGAAAATGTGGGAACTGTCAGCTTTCATTTTCTTGGGCTCCAAATCAGCACAGACAGTGACTTTAGCCATGAAATTAAAGATGCTTGCTCCTTGGAAGAATAGCTATGACAAACCTAGTGATGTAAAAGTCGCTCATTTGTGTCTGACTCTGTGACCCCACGGGCTGTAGACTGCCAGGCTCCTCTGTCCACGGAATTCTCCAGGCCAAAAATACTCGAGTGGGTAGCAGTTCCCTTATCCAGGGCATCTTCCCAACCCAGAGGTCAAACCCAGGTCTCCTGCATTGTAGGTGGATTCTTTACCATCTGAGCCACCAGGGAAGCCCATGACAAACCTAGACAGTGTATTACAAAGCAGGGACACCACTTTGCTAACAAAGGTCCTTATAGTCAAAGCTATGGTTTTTCCAGTAGTCATGTATGGATGTGG
>NW_011487690.1:14088-15095 GCF_000754665.1 Bison bison bison
TTAAAAAGCTGGCTTAAAACTCAATATTACAAAAACTAAGATCATGGCACCCAGTCCCACCACTTCATGGCAAATAGGAAATGGGAAATGGGAAAACAAGGGAAACAGTAACAGACTTTATTTTCATGGGCTCCAAAATCACTGCAGATGGTGACTGCAGCCATGAAATTAAAAGATGTCTACTCCTTGGAAGAAAAGTTCTGACCAACCTAGACAGCATATTAAAAAGCAGAGACATTACTTTGCTGACAAAGGTCCATCCAGTCAAAGCTATGGTTTTTCCAGTTGTCATGTATGAATGTTGGACTGTAAAGTTGGACTATAAAGAAAGCTGAGTGCTGAAGACTTGATGCTTTGAACTGTGGTGTTGGAGAAGATGCTTGAGAGTCCCTTGAACTGCAAGGAGATCAAACCAGTCAATCTTAAAGGAAATCAGTCTTGAATGTTCATTGGAAGGACTGATGCTGAAGCTGAAGCTCCAATACTTTGGCCACTTGATGGGAAGAACTGACTTATCTGGAAATGACCCTGAAGCTGGGAAAGATTGAAGGTAGGAGGAGAAGGAGATGACAGAGGATGAGATGGTTGGATGGCATCACTGACTTGATGGACAAAGCAAGCTCTGGGAGTTGGTGATAGACAGGGAAGCCTGACGTGCTGCACTGCATGGGGTTGCAAAGAGTCAGACAGGACTGAGTGACTGGACTGACTGATAGAAAAAAATTGTTGTTGAAAATAGACAATGTTTTGCCCCCCAGATTCACTGATCATAAAGAAAAAGAAAACATGTCTGCAATTTTCCATGGAGATTACTAATACTTCCATATTTAGATGATGGCCACAGTGTGCAAACAATGTAGATTCAACATATAATATTAAACCTAACACAACATGACATTCACTTGGTGCTTACTCTGCCCAAGGCACTAAGCAAAATTCAGTTCAGTTGCTCAGTCCTGTTTTTTTTTTTTAGAGGAAAACAGGCAGACCACACTTAAATCACAGCA
>NW_011487690.1:15987-17187 GCF_000754665.1 Bison bison bison
AAAGAAAATATATAGATGGCCAAGAAACACATGAAAAGATGTTCAACATCATTAATTATTAGAGAAATGCAAATCAAAACTGCAATGAGATATCACCTTGCACTTATCAGAATATCTATCATAAAGCAATCAACAAACAGCAAATACTGGAGGAGGTGTGGAGAAAAGGGAACCCCGTTGCACTGTTGGTGGAAATGTAAATTGATACAACCACTATGGAGAACAGTATGGAGGTTTCTTAAAAAACTAAAAAATGAAACTACCATATGACCCAGCAATCTCACTGCTAGGCATATACCTTGAGAAAATCATAATTCAAAAAGATACATGTACAACAATGTTCACTGCAGCACTATTTACAATAGCCAAGACATGGAAGTGACCTAAATATCCATCAACAAATGAATGGATCAAGAAGTTGTGGTACATGTATACAATGGAATATTATTCAACCATAAAAAGGAATGAAAATGGATCATTTGTAGTGATGTGGATGAACCTAGAGTCTGCCACACAGAGTGAAGTTATGTCAGAAAGAGAAAAACAAATATTGTATATTAGCATATATATATGTATATAATCTAAAAAATGGCACTGATGAAGTTATTTGCAGGGTAATAATAGAGACACAGATTTAGAGAACAGACTTGTGGATACAGGGGAAGGGGGGAGGTGGGGGGATGAACTGAGAGAAAAGCATTTATGTATATACACTACCATGTGTAGAATAGATAGCTAGTGGGAGGCTGCCATACAGCACAGAGAGCTCAGCTTGGTGTTCTGTGATGTCCTATAGGGATGGGATGGGGGTGGGTGGGTGGAAGAAGCTCAAGAGGGAGAGGATATATGTATACATATTGTTGATTCACATTGTTGTACAGCAGAAACTAACACAAGACTCTAAAGCAATTATATTCCAATAAAAAAATAAATAATTTGCAGTTTTGTAAAAAAATCTTTAAAATTTTCTTTAAAGGCTTAGAAATAACGAAATGAAGAACAACAACAGCAACAACAACAAAAAAATACCAAAATTAGTAGAAAGAAAAATATCATAAAGATCCGAGCAGAAATAAATGAAAAAGAAATGAAAGAAACAATAGTAAAGATTAATAGAACTAAAAGCTGGTTCTTTGAGAAGATAAACAAAATTGACAAGCCTTTAGCCAGACTCATCAAGAAAAAGAGAGAAGAATCAAA
>NW_011487690.1:21099-21810 GCF_000754665.1 Bison bison bison
ACCACCCTTATGGCAGAAAGTGAAGAAGAACTAAATAGCCTCTTGATGAAAATGAAAGAGGAGAGTGAAAAAGTTGGCTTAAAGCTCAACATTCAGAAAACTAGGATTATGGCATCCAGCCCCATCACTTCATGTCAAATAGATGGGGAAACAGGGGAAACAGTGAGAGACTTTATTTTGGGGCGCTCTAAAATCACTGCAGATGGTGACTGCAGCCATGAAATTAAAAAGATGCTTACTCCTTGGATGAAAAGTTCCGACCAACCTACACAGCATATTAAAAAGCATTTAAAAACATTTGTCAATAAATGTCCGTCTAGTCAAGGCTATGGTTTTTCCAGTAGTCATGTATGCATGTGAGAGTTGGACTATAAAGAAAGCTGAACGCTGGAAAATTGATGCTTTTGAACTGTGGTGTTGGAGAAGATTCTTGAGAGTCCCTTGGACAGCAACAAGATGCAACCAGTCCATCCTAAAGGAAATCAGTCCTGAATATTCATTGGAAGGACTCATGCTGAAGCTGAAACTCCAATACTTTGGCCACCTGATGTGAAGAGCTGACTCAATTTGATCCTGATGCTGGGAAAGATTGAAAGCAGAAGGAGAAGGGGATGACAGAGGATGAGATGGTTGGATGGCATTATTGACTCAATGGGCATGAGTTTGAGTAAACTCCGGGAGTTGGTGATGGACAGGGAGGCCTGGCATGCT
>NW_011487691.1:0-464 GCF_000754665.1 Bison bison bison
GTCCAACTCTGTGCGACCCCATAGACGGCAGCCCACCAGGCTCCCCCGTCCCTGGCAAGCTACAAGTCTATTATTGATGTGTGTTGACAGACAATTGGTGCTGACCACGCATTTATCTTGTATTATTGTATTGTCCTGTATTGCCTTGTATCTTGTTGTATTGCCCTGTATTGTTAACTGTCTGTCCATCAAGATTCAAAGAGACTTACGGGAGGAAATAAGGTCTGTTACCTCCTTTGTCTCCATCAAAGCCTCACCCACATCTTGCGCCTGATCTTCCGAGACAACAGGTCAATCAGACATTCTGTCCCAAGGCCTTGGGAGTCACTGCATGGGAATGAAGCCAGTTAAACTAGTCCTAACAATGATTCCTTAAACATGACCCAGAATGCCAATCTGTGACCCAAGAGCACACGTCTCTCTCGGATTATGTTGTTGAGCAGATTTAGCTTCCTGGGAGTTCC
>NW_011487691.1:4772-5276 GCF_000754665.1 Bison bison bison
TGGAAGGTGAAGTCTTAACCACTGGACCACCAGGGAAGTCCCACAACATTTCCTTTGATCTGCAAGCATAAATGCTAGGCCACATACTTCTGTCACATGAAGAGTAAGAGCAATACCTGCTCAGTGAAATGACATCACAACTAACATGAGCTGTGTTCTTTAAAAAGGGGAAATTGCACTTAAAGGAAGGTTTGCTCGATTATTCTAATCCCGCCATCTTCCCCAGGCAAATAGGCGCACACTCCACAATTTCTCAGCCAGGCATTCCTGGCTGGCTTTCAGCATCAGTGAAGCTGGTTAAAGAGAAGTGTACAAATGCTACAGAGGCAATCCTCATTCTTTTCACATAGAGGCAAAGACTCTTTCAAAAACCTGACATTGAAAGTAAAAAAAGAAGGTGTCCAATAAAATGCTGCTAGTAATGGTGTACTGCATCAGAAATTTTTTCTCTCTAAAATAAGTACATAGCTCCTCAGAAGAGCTATGTGATTAGGACTTGGTTAT
>NW_011487691.1:5376-5802 GCF_000754665.1 Bison bison bison
TTCCCTTTCTCCTTTCTTAGGGCCTGGGCCTCCCTCCCCTAAGCCCCTACTGGGCGTGTTCCAATGGATGAATGGGGTTGCATTCCAGATTACTGATACACTACTTGTGTGCAACTCAGAATGCATTTTCTGTTGGAAACTGTATTAGACCTTGTGCCTGTGTTTGTAGGTCAGTCCTCAAAGGTCTCTATTTAAGCCAGTAATGGGGAAAGTTAGAGGGAAACAGACTGTTGTCTCCACACAAGGAAGTCCTACGGATGGGAAGCTAGCAGCAAATGCAGATTGCCTGAAAAGTCATTCTGAGCCTGCCTAGTGCCCTGGAAGCCTTGTGCTTTTCCTGGCTGATTACCTCCCTAGATTTTCATACATGAATGAACAGTACCTGCAGCAACACAGGAACCAGGGCAACCACTTTCCCAGACTCCA
>NW_011487691.1:6757-7645 GCF_000754665.1 Bison bison bison
GTATAACTGATTCACTTTGCTGTACACCTGAAATGAACATAACACTGTACATACGACAATAAAAATGAAAAAAAAAAAAACTTTTTAAAGGCTTCCCAGCAAAAATCAGAGATTCTTTCCCACTGACAGAGAGTACTGCCTGAAAGTGACTGCAAGGAACATGTAAGTGACAAGATCAGCTGAGGCCCCCGTACTCCACACGAGTTAAGGACCAACAACATTCCTTCCTGGGCGCAGGGGAAGCGGTCAGATCTTCCATATTGGCACTCAATGTCAAGAGCCATTGAAGGCTTGGCACACACTGTAAGTGACTGCCTTGCTGCCCAGGTGGGCCAGCAGGCACCATGGGTATATTGTGGCCTCTGAGACCAAGGGCTATTGTTATTTTTGCTAAACTCTTCTTTCAACTTATCTGACCTTGCATTGTTCAACCAGAAAGTATCACAACCCTGGACTGCAAGGTTGCAGGGAAAAGTGTTACCAGCCACCTGGAGCAAAAGGGGGGGGGTGGTTTCATTGAGGGCCCTGGGCACCTTAGGGGGCAGCTCTGGGGACAGGTACCAGGGACGTACCCTTTCCCTCCTCTAGAAGCAAGTGCTCTGGTTTGTGCCTCCATTGTACATTTGCCACATTCTTCTCCATGTGCGTAGACTGGGTCTCTCCACACAGTGACAAAAGCCTCCCTTGAGAACACCACCTAATGCAAACATCCAACAGAGATCAAAGGACACTGATTTCAAATCTGTGGAGGAGAGAATGTGAGGGGCCCAGAGTCAGGTCAGGTAACCTCTGGCATGACCGGCTGTGATGGGGGCAAGACCATGTCCCCATGCCTCATCTTATCTGTGACTTTGAACTTGCTTTTCCTTCTGCTTGGACTTCTAAGAT
>NW_011487691.1:8981-10639 GCF_000754665.1 Bison bison bison
ACAACCCTAACATAACCTGTAGGTTCCAGAACAGACTCCACTCTATGGACGAAATCTTCCAGTGGGGTTGGCGGGATCCTTCGGACACCCTCATGCCTATACGCCCGTCGCCACATCGGGTTAAAACCCAACCCTCTTCTGACTTGCCAGTTCAGCCGACAGTGGTTCCCACTACTGCAGCTGGGACTCTACCGACACGAGGATGAGAGCTTGGCTGCTGGGAGAGAAATGGGTAGCTGTGGAAAATACTGTATAGGAAAAGGCATCCCGCTGTGTCACAATCTGTTAACACAACCATTTGGGAAGACGCAAGAGCCTGAGGACCAAGTACATGTGAAACAAGCACCTTCCAAAATGCTAGAGGGTATTAATTTTTTTAAATTTAAGTAAATGATACAGTAAAAAAAAAAAAAGGCAAACAAGTCTGAAGTTGCACCAGGGGCCCCCATTATACCACGGGGATAACATAACATTGGCATCTGTTGATTCTTCAGTCATTTAAATTGCAAGAGTCTAAACTAACCTACATTGACAGTGATCATAAGAGTGATTATCCACAGAGGGGATGAGACTAACAGGAGGGGGTGATAGAGATGATCTTCATCTTGATTGAGATGTGTTTTAAGGAAGGATTGCAAAACACAAAGAGAAAAAGAGTAGGGAAAGAAATGGTGTTATATAATCATGAGAGAGCACAGGAGGAAGAAAATGGCTCTTGGATCTTATGTAAGTAGTAACATTAAAATATCAGCTCATGTCTGAAATGTGCTTTGCCATCTCGAAAGTATTTTCATTCAGAAAATTCCACTGAATACTCATAATAACCCCATGAGGCACACACAATTCACACTTCCATTTGCAAGATGAAGGAGCAGGTGCAGAGAAAATTAAGTTCACCAAAGTCCCACGTTCTGTAAGGGACCAGTTCAGTCACTCAGTCATGGCCAACTCTTTGTGACCCCAAGACAGAACTAAAACCCAATGCCCTGGTTCAGGGGTCAAGTCCTTTTGATTATACCATATTAGTAACTTTTATAAACTAACTTGCCTGACAGTTTAATTCATTTTATTTTGTGTATCTGACTTGGGCCTGAGTTGGTTCTCCAAACGAAGTTCCTCTGAAGTGAGTTTATTAACAACATCACCCTAATGTATAGGAATCAGGGTTGACAACCTACTGCCAAGTACAGAACTCCATCTGTGCTGAAATCCAGTGTCTAGGGCTCTCAAGTAGTCAAACCCTGAGAATAAAGACTCCAAAGCAAAGAGTTAAAATAAAACCTATTCGATAAACACTGCTACAACCATGTCAGTTCATAAACTGCAGTTTCGATCTGTCTTGAAAGTTTCCAAGTGTCCATCTTGTCATTTTTTTGTCATGCCATATAATTTTATTCTTTTCTCTTTTCTCTTTTTTATATTGAAGTATAATTGATTTACAATATCATGTTAATTTCAGGTGTAAAGTGATTCAGTTTTACGTATGGTGGTGGTTTAGTCACTAAGTCACGTCCAACTCTTGCGACCCATGGACTGTAGCCAGCAGGCTCCTCTCTCTATGGGATTTTCCAGGCAAGAATACTGGAGTGGGTTGCCATTTCCTTTTCAGGGGATCTTCCCAACTCAGGGATTGAACCCGGGTCTCCTGCATTGTAGGC
>NW_011487691.1:10739-12590 GCF_000754665.1 Bison bison bison
ACAGTACCCACTGAAGAAATGCTTGTTTTGTCAATAGATTTGGTATCTTTTCAAAATTAACAGTGTTAAAAACAGAATCCTGTGACACAAAATTCTGTATCACAGAAATGTACTTCAGTAAAACTCAGGACAAATTTACTATGATGGTTTGTGTATTAATTGTGTGTCCTCTCCCTTTAATCCAGTGGGAGAATAATTGACAGAGTGTAACCAAAGGACTATAGCTGGTGAAACCAACCTGTCAGAATTTCTGTGTTAGAACAGCAGTGAGGATAATTTTTCAAATGTTTGCATTTCTAGCTGAGCATCATCAGAAGAAAAGCTCTAGTCAGAACAGCCCTTTTCAAACTTCAATGCCTATCTTTTCCTCGGAGCATCTTAATTCTTTCTGAAGGTCAGATGGCTTTGGGGTTGAGTTATCTTTAAGACACACTTCAGTTTTGTTCTTTCTAAGTGGAGCACACAGGGATGTAAGTGACCCTAGTAAAGAACTCTGAGTTGCGACAACCTGCTCTCCCATGGGTACCAATCTCTGGCAACAAATATTCTGGAAGTAAAGACAGCAAGGATGTTGCAATGGTGCCAGCTCACTTGCTCTCTCTGAAAGGTGAAAATTTTAAAATCGAGTCACACCCCATTCAAATTGCACTTGAATGCAATATTTTAAATTTACAGACATTTCAGTTCATAGGAATGCAAATAATTACAGCATATAAATCACATCATTATGTGCTTAAACTGTGAAGCCACTGGAGCATCTGATCTTTTAAAATTATACTCCTTTTGGCAAGCACAAAAAAGCTCATGCCCTCCTTTAAGAAAATCTGGAATTTCAAAAACTCTTCCAGGCAATGGCAAGTGTGAACTCCTTTTCTCCAGCTACACCCATCACTCTCATCTGGTTTCTGACATCTCTGGTTGAGGACCCCCATTTTACACACACCCATCCCTTCCCAATCTTTCCACTCAAAACCACTGCCACCTTATTAGGGAATGAGTAAAAACAAATGCGTGCTCAGTCACTCTGTCGTGTCTGACTGTAACCCCATGAACTGTAGCCCACCAGGCTCCTCTGTCCATGGGATTTCTCAGGCAAGAATACTGGAATGGGTTGCCATTTCCTCCTCCAGGGGATCTTCCCAACTCAGGCATTGAACCCACGTCTCTTGCATCTCCCACATTGGCAGGAGGATTCTTGCCAACTGTGCCACCTGGGAAGCCCAAAAACAAATGCCATCTTCACAAAACCACACAGTTCTACACGTTAATTTCTATGAGCCAACTGGCCATGCCAAATTTACTAATAAGATCCACAGCCACATTCCATTCTCCACAAAACTGTGGGGCTTTTCCTTTCATTAGTGAACATGCAATACAAATGCTATTAGAGCAAAAGCTCTATGGTCCTGTATCTATATTTTTTGCCAGAAGACTTTCCCCAAAGCTTTACAGGCTTCATTCGAAAATGCACCACCAATGGCCAGATGAATGACCAATAGTTATAAACTGCATGAGCTGTTCGTGAATTTTGGAGACTAATCAATCCCTTACTGGCCATATCATTTACAAATATTTTCTCCCATTCTGTGGACTGTCTTTTCATTTTGTTTATGGTATCCTTTGCTGTGCAAAAGGTTTTGGGTTTAATTAGGTCTCATTTGTTTGTTTTTATTTCCATTACTCTGGGAGACAGATCAAAAAAGATAATTGTTATGATTTATGTCAGAGTTTTCTGCCAAGATGTGGTACACATAACACAATGGAATATTATTCAGTCATTAAATGAATGAAATGCTGCCATTGGAAGCAACATGGATGGACTTAGAGAGTGTTCTACTGAGTGAAGTAAGT
>NW_011487691.1:13683-14367 GCF_000754665.1 Bison bison bison
CAGGTGACAGACACGCAGTACTCTAAGTTGAACAAAAATTGGGCAGACACCAAAAAACACAACCCTATACTTCCGAGCTCTTCACGTGTACAATGGCTCTATTATTTCATAAGGTTGATGAGTGGTTGAAACAGACAATATGGCTAATGTACTCAGCAGCCATTCATGCCTGATAAGCAGGAAATGTTAAACAAAAAATCACATCTATTCCATTGTTATTCTATTAATATTGATCTTATTAACTCTTTCAAGTATTTCCACAGCCATGAATGCTACCAAGAACCTGGACTGCCTAGAATCCTTTTATGTTTCGAACTGCCTCTTGGAAGAGTCTTTCATTCTGTTAAGCATCTAGATAGTTATGAATCTAGAAGTCTGCTCTGGCTTTTAGGAAAAAAAAAAAAAAACATGGTTTTTGCAGCTACAGAATACCCATCTCCTCATTTTCTGCATGGCCAAATTTCTGCCTTCTCGAGAAAAGGCTTGTTTTCATTCATATTCAAATCTGTGCTAACAAGTTGTTTTAACCTGAGCTCTTGGAACAGGCACAGGGTCTGGCAGCTCCTTCCACTGCAGGTCTGCTTGGGATTCTTCTGCAGGGATCCTGGTCAAGGGGGGTTGGACTCGGCCAGGCAGCAATGGGCTTCTAGGGCAGCAGGACTAAAAGTTCCTTAAAGAACCAAC
>NW_011487691.1:14467-15027 GCF_000754665.1 Bison bison bison
ACACCACTTACCACCTAAGAGATTTGTTTCAAGTTATCCAAATGTGTGGCAAGTTACCTGTGGGGTGAAGGATGATAGTATCTCCTTGACTGCGCTGATGGGAGGATTGAGTTAAGATGTATAAAGCACTCGATGTACTTACCTGCTGCATCAGAAGCTTTCAATCAATGTCTTCATCAACATCATCACCTACTCCCACTCCTACAATTTGATAAATGAGAAGACTGAGGCCCAGAGAACCAAAATGTTTGCCCAAGATCACACAGCTAGTTAGAGGCAGACACCAAAAAACAAAACACAGAGCCAAGACTAGAATCCAAGTCATTCATCAATCCATCCAGACACCTTCAAAGTGTCCCTTTAAAGGCCTCTAAACAGTTTATTTTACAGAGGAGGGTTTAAGAGAGTTTCTAGAGAACATGGGTAGATTTATCAGGACTGTGTATAGTGATAATATTTCATTTACTCTGAAATTAAAAAGTCATCAAGAAATTGCAAATGTCACAAATCAAAATATCAGGACTGTGTACAGTGATACTATTTCATTTACTCTGAAATTA
>NW_011487691.1:15127-17928 GCF_000754665.1 Bison bison bison
ATCCATGGGATTTTCTAGGCAAGAGTACTGGAGCGGGGTGCCATCGCCTTCTCCGGATATATGACGCAAGGAACCCAAAACCGGTGCCCTGTGACAACCAGGAGGGATCGGGTAGAGAGGTAGGAGGGAGGGGTCACATGTATACCTATGGCTGATTCATGTTGATATACAGCAGAGACCATCACAATATTGTAAAGTAATTATCTTCCAATTAAATTAATAAATTTTTAAAAAAGACACATTGAATTAGTGAAAACCAAGCTATGGACATACTGTATGAAGATTTCTTTTGATGTCAGTGTGATTTCTCCCCATTCCCAATCACTGTCCTGCAGTCACAGAAGGTTGTAAAAAGAGATTATGTATCACAGAATCCAAGTCATTATATATCGTGTCCCACTCTGCAAGCCCATGGACTGTAGCCTGCCAGCCTCCTCTGTCCATGGAATTTGCCAGGCAAGAATACTGGAGATCCCTTCTCCAGGGGATATTCCCAACCCAGGGATTGAACCCAGGTCTCCCGCATTGCAGGTGGATTCTTTACCATCTGAGCAACCAGGAAAGCCCGTGTATCACAGAGCACCACCAGAATAACAGTGCTGCTGCTGCTTAAACTCAAGGTCAGACGCATCAGAGTTTCTCAGCAAAATGATCGCCTAAACAGGTGACTCGGAATAATTTAAACCTTTGCATCACCCTATTGAATCCAAGTCTCTCTCCTGTGCATAGTTTACTGAGGTCAGTGCAGTCTGAGAAGAAGCGGGGTGTAGTCTGGGCTCCACTCATTTTATCACACCCACTGGAAGCATCCATCCTACACTGAGAGCAAAATTCATACCACTGGAGTGACAGAAGTGCAGAGCATTCCTGGGATGCTGTGAACTCTGGCGAATTACCTCATTGGTCTTTTACAGCAAAGATACCAACCAGCCTCTCTGCCCTTACTTCTAACCTTTCATTCATTACCAGGAAACCAAAACTGGCTTAAATTCCCAATTTCCCCTTCTTAACCTGTGCTTTGTCCTCGTCACCAAGTTCTTTCCTCTCACGCTCAGCCTCCTTCCTAACAATTTTCCTTTCCTTAGTAAAATCAGGGAAACTCAAGTTTATTTTAGGCTACATCTCAATTCCAAAGATGTCACAAAGAGTCAGTCGAACTGAACATCTCAATTCCACGTTTTAGCATGAAGTCCTTTCTCCTGAGACTTAGCAACCAACCACGTGGCTGGAAATGACCCCCACTTGCGATCTTTTTTGTATATTCTTTTGTATTTGTTTGAGCCAACAGCCTCAACTCTATACCTTGGCTCATATACTCCCTGTAACCTGAAAAGCACTCCTTCCTGCCTATCAATATTCTAGCCATCCTTTAAAGCCCAACTTGGGTCATAATTTCTCCCAGGGTTTAAATCCCCTACATTTAAATCTGACATTTAAGTTCTAGGGAGCTGCCCTGTCTTTGCCTTCACAGAGTTATTAGCCAGGGCTGCATACCATGTCCAACCAAGTCAGGGCACACAGTGGGGAATCCTTAATACTTTTCTTCAACAGGCCCTAGAGAGTAGGGGCAGTGGTTTCCTGGGGGCCCCGGGACTGACATAAGAGTCAGCTGGCCCACTTGGGGTTGGGGCAATCCATTACCTCTTGAGGGGCCTGCAGCATACCTGACCCTGACATGTCCTCTGCCTCATGATAAGACTCAAACCGCAGCAACATGAAAAGTGGTTTTTTCTGCATGACTCAACTGTCACAGTGTAACTCCCCAGGTTGTGACAGTGGTAAAGAATCTGCCTGCCAATTTAGGAGGTGTAAGAGTGGTGGGTTTGATCCCTGGGTCAGGAAGATGCCCTGGAGGAGGGCATGGCAACCTACTCCAGTATTCTTGTCTAGAGAATCCCATGGACAGAGGAGCCTGGTGAGCTATGGTCCAAGGGGTTGCAAAGAGTTGGACACGACTGAGCGACTGATCTGATCTGATCTGATCTGAAGCAACTTAACATGCACGCACGTAACACCCTAATGTGTGACCTTGGGCAAAGCCCCCCATCTCTCATGTGTCAGTTGGGTATCACAGACTTAGCTCATGGAGGGATAGTCAGGATTACATGAAATTGGGGCTCACAGGCTTGAGATCCTACCTAAAAGCTAGAAAATGCTCAAGAAATGTACTGCTCACTGTTGGGACTTAACCTCCAGAGCTGAGTCCGCCACAACTCTCAGGCAGATCTTCTACTTAATGTAATTTGAGAAGCATGAGGTGGGATACTGCTCTAATCTTTCCTTTCCAGATAAATGTCAGAGTCCCTGAAATGTCCCTTTAAAAGGCATATTTCATAGTTAAATTTTGGCATTAGGGAGAAAAAAATAACCTTAACAGGCAATAAAACAGCAATTCATCTCAAAGTGTAAGTGATCTGATCAAGTCAGCCTTGGCAAGGGGGTGGAGAGAGCTTGTTCAGGAGAGACTCACTGAGAGAGTCTATCTCTTATTCCACACAGAAAATTCCAGAGCTTCTCCCTAAACAACAAATGCTGTGGACAAAGAGCTTTGGGGATAGGTGGTATGCACGTGTGCTCGATGCTCAGTCATGCCTGACTCTTTGCAACCTGATGGACTGTAGCCTGCTAGGCTCCTCTGTCCATGGGATTCTCCAGGCAAGAATACTGGAGTGGGCAGCCATTCCCTTCTCCAGGGCATCTTCCCAACCCAGGGATCAAACCCGGGTCTTCTGCATTGTAGGCAGACTCTCTTCCGCTGAGCCACCTGGGAAGCCCAGGGGAAGGTGGGCCTGTAGTCAAGC
>NW_011487691.1:18028-18711 GCF_000754665.1 Bison bison bison
CAGTCCATGGGGTCACAAAGAGTCGGACACGACTGAGTGACTTCACTTCACTTCACTTTACCTTACAAAGAAAGCTCTCTAGACATCCAATCCTGGTAAACCAAATTTCAATTACCTTTCAATTACCTTTCAGACTTTCAAAATGCAAAGAAAATCCAGTTTTGATACTGGCATATTTAAACCTACTTCTATTATTCCTGCCTTCCTCCCCATTCCCTTTCAAAACTCATGAAGGTATGTTAACAGCAAAAAGTGGACCAGATCTGTTCATTTTTGCTTGGGTATATATTTAAAAAAAAATTCCAGTACAGCTGAAGTTCCTAAAAGAATTGGTCTGACAAATACAATCAGAAAATCAATGATTGTCATATAAAATCACTTCACAGTGATTCCTGTGAGGTGAAATATTCTCATCCCTCAAGAATAAGAATCATGTGGGAAGAATTGAGAGGTTTGGCTTAGTATATACATACTATTGATACCATGTATAAAATAGGTAAGTAATGAGAACATGAGGGGCTTCTCTGGTGGCTCAGATGGTAAAGAATCTGCCTGCAATGCAGGAGACCTGGGTTCAATCCCTAGGCCAGGAAGATCCCCCGGAGAAGAGAATGACTACCCACTCCAGTTTTCTTGCCTGGACAGAGGAGCCTAGTGGGCTACAGTCCATGGAGTCACAAAGG
>NW_011487691.1:20141-21033 GCF_000754665.1 Bison bison bison
TGCTCTGCTGCTGCTGCTAAGTCACTTCAGTCGTGTCTGACTCTGTGAGACCCCGTAGACGGCAGCCCACCAGGCTCCCCCGTCCCTGGGATTCTCCAGGCAAGAACACTGGAGTGGGGTGCCATTTCAGTCATGTCCAATTCTTTGCAACGATATGGACTATAGCCCACCAAGACTCCTCTGTCCATGGAATTCTCCAGACAAGAATACTGGAGTGGGTTGTCAATTCCCTCTCCAGGGGATCTTCCCAACCCAGAGATCGAACACGGGTCTCCTGCATTTCAGGTAGATTCTTTACTATCTGAGCCACCAGGGATTCTGTTTATGGGAATGGGAGACAATTTGAGATTCAACTAACAGTCAAGGGTTTCAGACTTGACCACGATCGATCTATGTAAGAAATAAGATTTATATCGAAACCCTGTATATACAACGTAAATGAGGGTTTCTCAAAGCAATACTTACCCTCATTCTGAACATGTATCCTAGTGTTTTCTACTCTACTGAAAAACTTTTTAATAAGTAGCACTCCTTGTACCTCAGAGGGCCTCCTGCCTTCTGTGCTTTAGAGAGTGTACCACATAGAGTTAAGGACAAAAATCCATACAATTTCTATTAAAAAATAGAAGATCAGAGGCTGCAGCATTTTTCCAGAATTGGAGAGTGAGAGGGGAGAGAGGTTCAGCTCCCGAAGATGCCAAGCTCTAGGGAGCTGCCCTGTTTTCGCAGAGTTATTAGCCAGGGCCGCACGCCATGTCCAGCCAAGTCAGGGCACACAGTGTGGAATCCTTAATACTTTTCTTCAACAGGCTCTAGAGAGAGGGGGCAGTGGTTTCCTTGGGGGACTCCGGCACCAATGTAACAGCCACCTGGCCCACTTGGGGCTGGGGCA
>NW_011487691.1:21403-22325 GCF_000754665.1 Bison bison bison
GCAACATGAAAAGCTTTTTTTTTTTTGCATCACTCAACTGTCACAAATGCGTGTGGGAACCCTAAGCACACCAGAGGAACTTCTTCACAAAGAATCATCTCTCAGAGAAGAGCCTACTGTGCCACGGGCCACCTGTGTGGCCCAGTCCACCATCCAGGGAAAATCAACTGCTTGAACTAGACAAAACCATTGGCAGCCATCGATGCTGGCAAGCAGCCACGTGCACATGGAGAGATTTCCTATCAGCAGGGGTTTGCTCTCCTGTGGGGAAAGATGGCAGCGTTTCAAGAGGCAACCAGGAAGGAAAATCTGAGTTCAGCGTCCCCAACCGTAACAATCATAAAGCAGTGCGGGAAGGAAAACAAGCTCTACTGAACTGGGCCACCCTAGGGACTCAGAATGGAATCGAAGCAATGCCCGTCACGACGATCCTAAGCCTAGGACCAAAGGCGCAAGATTACATATGTCTTAGATACAGACACCACCTTGAACATGTAAAATGGAAGCCAACTGGGGAAATCTTAGCGGAAGCAAATGTGTGTCATAGTGTATGAGGTTTAAAGCCATATCAGAATAAGTGGATTCACAGGAACTCATGGGTCATAGGAATTAAAAACTGCACTTTGAGTTTTTTTGTTTGTTTGTTTGTTTTAGTTGAAATATAAGAGACTTACAAGCACTTTTGGAATTTGACAGGAAGGAAATCTGCCCATTAGGATACCCAAAGGCCAGTTAGCAGGATAAAGCAGCAGTAAGCTGAGATCACAGCCAGGACACAGGAACTCCCAGTGTGGCCAGCTAAGGAAAAACCTCTCAGAAAGTCACGATGCAACAATGTTGTTGAGTTATGAAGGGGTAATTTCTTACAGGCACACGCTTTGTGACAGCTTGGCAATGTGCCCTGGGATGTTTCTACAACACG
>NW_011487692.1:0-1179 GCF_000754665.1 Bison bison bison
GGAGGAAGAGGAAGTACAGGCCATGCAGAGCTTTAATTCTACCCAGCAGAATGAAACTGAGCCTAATCAGCAGTAGGTGTTCACAAGACAAGTTCTCTAGCCTTGTGATCTTGAGCATGTTGTTTTCACCTGTTAAAAATGAGAGAGTTGAATTAGATCTGGTTGTAAGGTTCTTCCAGCCCAAAATGTCTTACAATTTTTCTTTCTTTGATTCTTGTGTGTCATTTGTGCTTTGGTGTTTGTTTTGGTTGCCTTAGCAAGCTTGTTTTATTAAATGCTGTTCATGAAATTCAGTCAGAATTCAATATATCAAATTAAATGGCCTTCCTCAGAGGATTTCCCTTTGTTGATTTGGTATTCCACATCATTTACTGCTTGACTGTTTCCATAAGAGAGCATACATCTCCTAAGAACTTTTTAGGAGTTACAGGGATTTGTTGATTGGTCTTTGTTTATTTGATCTGTTCATTCCATATAAATCAGAAGACTTTGGAATGTACTATATGATTGTAGTCAGACACAGAAGATTTTCCTTCTTCTATTTATTTGAGGTTTTTCTACATAAAAATTGATTTCCTGGATGGTAAGATGGGGACAGAGATGATAAAGACTGCTGGTGGACCTGGTTCTTTGAGCCTACCATGTTTGCATGCAAGGGATGAAAAGCAATAGCTGTTGCTATATCTCTTAATTGCTTTCATGCTAGAAGTAGATGTGATCCCTCTGGACAGTTATGCATTCACTTATTTAATAAGTGCTCTTTTGATGTATATATAGAAGTTGTTTTTAGAAAAGCATGATCATTTTAGGCGTGGATATGAATGGGTTTGAGCTGATCTTGAAGGGTAACTTGGGACTTAAGATTATGGTGGAATAGACACCAGGAGTGAAGGGCTAGAATCCAAAACAAATATCCCCTCTTGAAACTCTAGAAAGTAATTAAGTATGTTGCTTTCTTGGTCAGATATATTTTCCTTATCTGAGAAGGCAACCCTGCCTTCATCTAATGCCATCTTCTGTTTTGATTAAAATGTTCTTTCTGGAAAAGGAGGATACCCTAAAAGATTACGGGACTTCACTTGCAAAGGAGTTGGAATCTTGGTGCTTCATTGCCACATCCTGGGTTGTCAGCCATCCTGCTGGCATAGAGTTCTCTTTCCTGGCAACAAACAAGGGAAT
>NW_011487692.1:4822-5352 GCF_000754665.1 Bison bison bison
CTTCCAGGCTCCTCCATCCATGGAATTTTCCAGGCAAGAGTACTGGAGTGGCATGCCATTGCCTTCTCCATGTGGCCCACTGGAAGGGCTCTTTTTGCCAAAGGCAGCTGTGTCTCCTTGGAAGTGGGAAGAAAGACCTGATTTTCCTACCCACCCATCCACTCCCCTCCCCCCAAAAAGCCAAAACATGACATCTCTTTTCCTGTACCCGTGTACTATGACACTCAGTTGGAATCCTCTACATCTGGTTACGGGCTCCAGCATCCTAAATACACATGTAAAATTAAATTTGGGAATGTTTGTTTTGGAGAAAGGGGAGAAGCAGAAGTTTTTAATTTGACAGTTAACGTAAATTATTTCGTTCATTATAGGGATGCAGTCTTTCATTGTTTCAAAGATGCTATGAGTCAAAGATTTATATGAGGTTCAGTTCAGTTCAGTTCAGTCACTCAGTCGTGTCTGACTCTTTGCGACCCCATGAATCACAGCACGCCAGGCTTCCCTGTCCATCACCATCTCCCGGAGTTCAC
>NW_011487693.1:0-332 GCF_000754665.1 Bison bison bison
CCTGGCTGGCGTCCAGCGGGCGCTCAGGCCTCTAGCCCCGGGCTTCGCCGCAGGCCAGGAGGCTGAGCTGAGCTGGAGACGCGCGGCCCAGGGGCAGTCTCTCTCCCCTCCCGTCCGGGGGGCCGCCCTCCTCCCCGCCCCCGTGCTCTGCCCGGGCCTGTGACTCTGCTCCGCAATTAGCAGGGCGCCCCCCATCTCCGACCCTGCCGCTCCTGGCTTGTCCCTTCCCCGCTGGCCCCCAACCCGCTCCCCCCACCCCCGCGGTGGTGGGCAAGTTCCCCAGACCCCCCACAGGAAACCCTGGGTGCACAGGCTTCTCATTAGTGGCTTCT
>NW_011487693.1:432-1166 GCF_000754665.1 Bison bison bison
CCCGCCCGCCCCCCCCCCGGGGGGGGGGGGCAAGCTAGGTGGCACCACTGGTTCCAGTACTAGAGTGGGGAGGATGCAGGAGACCCTGGGGACGAGGGGGACGGCCTCTGTGACCTCCACTGGTTCTAACACTGGACTCTGAGGGATGCTGGTAGGTGAGGCATGTTGGTAGGTGACTCTGAGGGGTGTTGGCAGGTGACATGCGGACATTTGGGGGTGGGGACTCCTATGATGAGCATCACTGGGGTCCACACCATCTTGGGGAGAGGGACCCCAGCGCCCTGGCCGTCTGGCCAGATGAGCTGTCTTTAGGGAGTGGGGCTGTCTGCAGGAATCGGTGGCCTGGTTCCCAGGGGTGGAGGCGGGATGTTTGCTTCCATGGGTCTCAGGAAGCAGAGGACAGGTTCTTCTGCACAAATGGGCCAGTTAATTAGTGCCTGCCTCCTAGAGGGTGCTTAGCCGATCAGTCCTCTGCTACTCTTTGTGACCCTATGGACTGTAGCCCGCCAGGCTCCTCTGTGCGTGCTGTTCTCCAGGCAAGAATACTGGAGTGGGCTGCCACGCCCTCCTCCAGGGGATCTTCCCCACCGTGGGATCGAACCCAGGTCTCCAGCACTGCAGGCGCTTCTTCACCATCTGAGCCACCAGGGTGAGCTGGATCATTTTTCTAGAGACAGGATCGTCTGTGAGTCGATGGCGGCTAGGGAGAAGGCTGCTGGGAGGGGACCGCCCCC
>NW_011487693.1:4638-5220 GCF_000754665.1 Bison bison bison
GACTCCCCCCAAGTCCTTCCCACCCCCCAGCTCCGTCCGCCGCACGCGGGGCCGAGCCCACCCGGGGCCGCGCGCACGAACGCCGGCACAGCGATCCTGCAGGGTGGACCGAGGGCGCAGAGGACCGGACGGAAACCCGGGGAAGAGACTGAGGGGGCGAGGGAGGGCGGCGGCGGGGAGGAAGGGCCTCGGAAGGACGGGACGAAGGAGAGAAGGAAGCTCTGCTGTGTCTGCATTCCGTCCCCCTCTTCCCCGCCTTCCTGGCCTCCCACCCCGCAGGTCGAGGCACCCCCCGTGCGAACTCGACCTTGGCCCTGGGGCTTCACTTTCGTTCCCACCGACGGAAACGCTGGACGCCCAGGGCGCCCCGGATCCTGGGTTCTGGCTCATCGGCGCTTCGCAGGATGAGGAACTGACTCCAGAAAAATGGCAAACGAACTCCTCCAAAACCCGTAACACTCCCCCAACCCGCCTTCCACCCCCGTAACCCCTCGTCCCAACTCCCTGGCGGAGGGGAAGGGCGGGTGGAAGGGGCCGCCAGGAGACATGACAGAAAGCAAAAAAAAAAAAAAAAAATTAAGC
>NW_011487693.1:5320-6560 GCF_000754665.1 Bison bison bison
GGGGGGGGTGGTGAGAGTCTGCAGAAACTGGAAACAAGAGCCCCTTATACCCGGGAGGGTCTGAGCTCCGGGCAAACCATCCCCCCTCCGCTCCCCGAACCTTGCCCCGGCGGAAATGTAAATGTAACATTTCATAAACCATACCCACCCTGCGGCCTTGGGCACCGACTTGAATTAGCAAAAATATGTGTTCGAAAAAGTCCTTGCCCAGGCTGAAATATGAAAAATAACTCTGAGGATGGGTTTGGCCGACTCTGGTTGAAAGGTGACAAGGTTAAGGAGGTGTGTGTGTGTGTGTGTGTGTGTACACGTATGTGTGTGTGTGTGTGCGTGCCCCTGGCTAGGGACAGATGGGGAAGGGGTTCAGGGGACATCTGGCTCCTCACTCCCGAAAAGTGAGAGGGTTTGCTCATCAAGCGAAACTGATTTTATGAAAATCTTATCACAGGCACGGCCTTGGGACTGACGGAAGCAGCTGGTTGGATGGCTTCCTTCCTCCCAGGACGGGTTATTTTGGAACCAAGTGTCGACTGGGAATCAAATATGGGAATCAAAATTGGGAAGGGGGTGACTTTAACTCTCTCTTGGACTCGAGTTTTTGGATACCCAGGATCACCAGCTGGAGGAGACCCCTGGGAACCGCCTGACCCTAACTCCCAGCAAGTTCCCTCTTGGGTGGGGTTCAAGGTTCCAGGGATGGGGGGCGGCCCTGCTTGGGGGCCTGGGACTTCTCACCCCCTGTTCCCTGCAAGTGAAACTCGGGCCTTGTAAGACCCAGCTACTGTGTGCCCCCCAGAGGAGGCTGGGTCCCCAGGTTGGCCGGGAAGGTCAGGGAGGAGGGGCGCAGGCTGCAGGCCGGGTGTCCCTGGGGAACCGGCCTCCTCACCTGAGGCCTGGAAGAGCTACCCTCCCCTCGGAAGCCTCCAGAAAGAGGCTCAAGCGGAGGGCCCCGGCCGCTTTGACCCCACTTCCGCGCCTGTCAGTCCACTGTTTCCAGCAAACACCGAGTTCCCTGGTGGGCGGGCCGGGCCCCCTGACCGGGCAAACCTGGAGGACGCTCGCAGTGGACCAAGTGACCGCGGGGGCAGACCTGGGGCGCGCCACGCGCCTGCGGCCAGGACTCGGAGCTCCTGGGGCCGCCCCGCGCCCCCACCCCGCGCGCCCCCTCCAGCTCCGGCCGCGGCCTTCGGCGTCTCCCCCAACCCAGCGCAGACCCGCGAGGCGGCTGCATGTTTAATAC
>NW_011487693.1:6734-6996 GCF_000754665.1 Bison bison bison
GGAGGGGAAGGGCGGGTGGAAGGGGCCGCCAGGAGACATGACAGAAAGCAAAAAAAAAAAAAAAAATTAAGCGGGGAGGGGGCAGAAAAGTCACTTTATTTGCGGACGGAATTTGCATTTTGGAGAACGGATAGCTTGTGTCGCTGCCATGGGTGCAAATGCATTTCGGATTGCAGTTGAGAAAAAGCGAATCCTTTTAAAGCACGTTATAGCGTTCCGAGAGAGGTAGGGTCTGGTCAGGAGAACCAAGACACAAGCAAAA
>NW_011487693.1:9603-12234 GCF_000754665.1 Bison bison bison
CAGGGCAGCCGGCAGCTATAAATCAGAGGAATAAAACTGGCTGGTTTCTCAGCGGGGAGCGTTTGAAAGCGTCCGAAGGTCTATATTTCTCATGACAAAGCGAGGAGAAACAGAAGCTTGCCATATGGGGCGTGGGTCCCCGTGTCTTCCTCTTGCAGTGTTGAGAGGGGTCGGCATTGGCGACCCCTGGAAGCCCGTCGATCCCACACTTCGCTGGGGAAGTCCCCGGACGCGGGGCTTCAAGGCTGGCCCAGACTGCCTTTGGAAACCTTGACCTTAGCGGAGGCAGAAGGCTGGCGGAGGCTTAGTCGGGATAAGCCCCCGACCCCGTGAGAGTCCGCGCAGCCTGAGTTGGGATCGTCTTACCTCTGGGGCTAACCCCTTGGCGAGGCCTCACGCACCTGGCCCTATAATTCCTACAAAGACGGTGTGCTTTGATGGAGACGCGGTTGTCTGCCGGCCAGAGTCCCGGTCAGGGCCTACTTTTAATTTACAGCGCCTGGTGACTGACCTCCCGGACCCCTTCACGGCTTCCCCCATCCTCCTTAAAGGCTGAGTTCCCCCTCTGCCTGCCTCGGCTCACCCCTGGACAGTCAGGACAGAAAAACCCTGGCATTCGGCACCTGGAAAGAGGGCAGAGCACAATCGAGGCCTTTTTATTTTCTATTTTAAATAGACAGGAAGAGAAAGACAGGGCTGTAAAAAGTAGAAGCAAGAAAAATCGCAGTTGCCCCTTTCTTGTCTGGCTCTGCAGACCGCCCCCCGAGAAGGGCCGAGCCCCCCTGGCTGAATTGGCAGAATGGAGCGGTAGGAGACGCCTGGGGTGTGGAGAGACACGGAGGTGTTGAGCGCCCGGATCGTGTGGAACCGCTGAGCCTGTGGTTTCTGCAGAGCCTGCCCTGGGTTCTGCAGAACTTTCAAGGCCAGCTTCTCATTCTGGGGTCAAGTCCCTGGGGTTCAGGCTTAAGACACCTGCAGGTCGAGTCAAGGCGGGGCTACCTCTGGGAAAGGATATTTTTCCCTGTGGTGGAGAAGTAGGGAATCCTTGGAAAGGCATTTGTCTCAGGAGGTGAGAGGGCACTGGGTGCCCAGTACCCAGGAGCCTTGAGGAGAGATGTTTCAGGACTCCAGTGCTAGAGAGCATCTTAGGAACCCCCGCTGGGGGACAGGCTGGTTTCACTGATTTTCCCCTGGCCCCACGGCGAATTTGAGTCTTTCCCCCTTTGCACGTCTTCGGGCTCACGGCTGAGGGCTTCTGCAGTGCTTCTGGACTCTTTTCAGAAGTTGTGGAAGCCCAGACTCTTTGGAGAGAGTTTACGGAAAGCCACTGTCTTCTCCTTGACCCAGAGGGGACATCTAATGAGGGCGTTCGGAGACCTTTCTGCCTGCACCCCCATAGCCCCTATGATCCGAGAAAAAAAACACAAGGGCTGCTGACATGTTGTTCACTCTTTGCAATCTCATGGACTGCAGCATGCCCGGCCTTCCTGTCCATCACCATCTCCCCGAGTTTGGAGTTTGCTCAAACTCATGTCCATGGAGTCGGTGATGCCATCCAAGCATCCCATCCTCTGTCGTCCCCTTCTCCTCCCGCCTTCAGTCTTTCAGCATTGGGTCTTTTGGCTTCCACCAACTCCACGACTGGGGAGCCCACTGTTATTTTCAGTCCTGAGTTTGGTGTGGGCCTGCATTTCCTGGAGGTGGAAAGGAGAGGCGTCTGGGTTTGAATCTGGTTGATCCTGACCTTACTGCCCCCTCCCCCAGCAAATACAGATGCTCCTGTAATTTTTGGACCGAAGAGAGTTTGCACTCCTGGCGTCCTGTTGGAGCCTGAGAATGTGTCCAAGAGTCGGAGGGGCAAAACAGGAAGTCAGGAACCTGTGCTCTTGGGGGCACCGCTAGACGCCTTCCTGTGTGCCTTAAGATATGGCTTTGCCTTCTTGGGGGGGCTTCCCTGGTGGCTCAGACAGTAAAGAATCCACCTGCAATGCCAGAGACCCGGATTTGATCCCTGGGTGGAGAAGATCCCCTGGAGGAAGGCATGGCAACCCACTCCAGTATTCTTGCCCGGAGAATCCCACGGACGGAGGAGCCTGGCGGCTCGCAAAGTCAGACAGGACTGAGCGACTGTTTTCTTTTCTTCTTTGCTTTGTTGATCAGAGGGAGATGAGGTCCGCCGATTGCCCAGCTCTGTGGTGACCTGGAGGAAGCTCTGGCCTGGCTGGAGCTGCCCCTGTCCTGCTGAGGTTGGTGGGGGGACAGGGGTTCTCCCTGGCCTGGACCCTTAGCCAGGCCTGCGCTCTCCCTGAGCTCTTCGCAGGAGCTCCCGCCAGGGACCCCGTACTTGGGTGACTCTGCCTATGCGTGTTTGACTTAATAATATTTAACACCCCGTTCCCTTTCCAAAAAAAAAAAAAAGAGAGAGAGAGAGGAAAGGGTGTGTGTTAGGTTCTGTCAATATGTCAACAGAGGCGAAGTGGATAATTGAGGGAACTGTTCGGAGATTAGGCCAAGATACACCAGCCGGGCCGGGATTCGGAGTCGTTACAAAAGAGCGCGTCTTGCCTGCGAGTTTGCTTTATCCGCTCCACGCAGCTGTGCGTCGGGGCGCGTTGTCCGCCGAGGCCCCGC
>NW_011487693.1:14254-16339 GCF_000754665.1 Bison bison bison
GCCCTGAAAAAAAAAAAAAAAAAAGGTTCAGGGGGCGGATCGGAGGTGGGAAAATGAAAAAAGTGAGGCACAGGCCTATTGATCCAGAGTTGGATTAAAATGTAACGATTGTAAATAATAATAAAAATAAACATGGGGATATAAGAAATGAAATAATTTCCGATTGGCCACGGGGAGAAGCATCTTGTAATAAAGAGAAGGCAGAAAGTGGTCATAAAAACCAATTAGTTAAAACTCGGACCCTGCTGTGCCGAAGCCAGGAAAGGGGGGCGGGGGAAGGTGGACTCAAAAAGGAAGAGACGAAAATGCGCTATATTTTAATCCTGAGTCTGAACTGTTGGGTAATCCTTTTCGGTACAGGCTGTCCTGTGTTGTTAGAGGATAGTGTTTCAATTTAGAGTGGAAATTTGCTGTAAATAAATTGAAGACCCTTTGGAAGCTGGTCCTTATTAACCTTTTATTTTTAGTGCTGTACTGGAAAACTCATATCACCCAGCTGTCAGGGTTATAATCGAAAGTTATGAGACCACGGTGAGGCGCGGGCGGTAATTTAATTACGACAAATATCTTTGGGTTTATGGCGCAGAGCTAAATTAAATGTCATTATTCACTGTCTGTAATGGAAATCAAAAGGAAATCAGATTACAGCATTTGTGAGAGAAATCAGCGAGTGATCCTTAATGAAGAAATAACTGTCTAAAGCAGTGTCGCGTGCTTTACTTAGCATATTCAGGACTAATTGGAATTGATCGTGAATCACCCCAAGACTGATTTATTATCGCCGAACGCAGCGGCTAATTCATCACTTTTATTCTCCGTAATCTTATTTTTTTTCTTCTTCCCCCGTGCTGAAGGGAAAGTGAGTTTTCTTTCTTAGATTTAAATAGGATTCTGTTTTCGAGGAAAAAATGCCCTTGGTGGTGGTGGGGGGGTGGTGGTGGTGCAGAATTTTCGCATCTGGCTCCGAATTTTCACATCCTCTGCTGAGGATGGCCGGGTACCGGACCCCAAGGAGATGGCGGTGTCCAGGAAGGGTCGGAAACCGAGAGCGGTCCCAGTCCCCAGCTGAGTGCAAGGCAGCGGCGATTTGGGGCGGATCATGGGTAGGGAAGGAATCGGAGTGCAGGCTTTGGAAATGCAATCAGGATTTGTGAATCTCCACACATCTTGAGAAGGGGCATGGTTTTGGAAAATTCTTTTTGGAGCAACGGGGCATTCAAATTTGCCAGGCTCCTTGCAGCGTGGCGGGGTGAGCTTTCCTACGCTTGGTGGGGGAGAAGTCAGTTCTGTTAGGACAGGCGGGTCCTAGAGGTCAGCCTTGGATGGAAAACGGGCCCTTAAAAGAGGCTTCGAGGGAAAGTTCAGGTGTCCTAGAGTCCAGGCTGTGGGAGTTGAGGTTTCCTGGGCAGGCTGGGAGACGGGAGCGGCCCCAGGCCCTGAGCTTGGAGCATCACAGGGTCCCTGACTTCCCCTGAGAGGTGGGGCGTGGTCCGAGTTATCCTGGAGCACCACAGAGGGGACAGGGTGAGAGAGGCTGGAGGGGGAGTTCTGGAGAAAGTCAGGAAGGAAAAAATCAAGTGCTGAGGAACCCAGACGGAGGGGAAGCCCTGGATTCCATCTGCATGGGGCTGTTTGGAGGAAGGGGGCAGTGAGTGTGGGGAGGACTGGATGGGGCATTGGGGGGGTGTGGGGCTTTACACCCCAATCTTGTCGTCAGGCCTCTGATACTTGTTTGCTTGGGTCTCAACACCCTTTCAGGAGACTCTGAGCCACTCCAGTTACATTTCCTGTACCTGAAATCCAGGGTCTGCATTTTGTGTGTGTGGGGGGGTGGTGGTGGTGTGTGCACCAGTCTTTGGGAATCAAGAATGGTCATGACTCTGGGATGTGTAGCTGGGACCCTCCAGGCTTCCAAGGAGGTGGGGCGGATGCCTTGGAGGACTTGGAGGCTCCTGGACCCCAGAGCTTGATTAGGGAGGAGGCTGGTCAGGAGGTGGAAGGTCAAGTTGGACCAGTGGCCTGATGGGCTGGAGTTGGGGCTGCTGGCACAAAACGCTGTAAGGTTCTCCACGGCCACCCAAGGAA
>NW_011487693.1:19659-20595 GCF_000754665.1 Bison bison bison
GCGCGGTTTTATTCACTGCCATGGACGGAAAAGTTTCATCCGAGAAGCTACGGGACGCGCCCCCTCCCGCCCCCCACCAACCCCAGTGTGGATTTCAGTGTGGACTCGGGCATCCGGAAGCAGGGACTCCCTCCTGGGCCGGCCCGCGCACCCACCGTCCCCCTACCCTTCGCCTGGAAGGTAGCAATAACGAAGCGCATTTGACACGGCCTGGCCAAGGTGATGCTGGTCACCGGGGACCTCAGGGTGTCACGTTGGGACCGACCCGGGGAGGGCCGGCGGCCTGAGCGCCCCCTGTCGTCCTGCCCGCGTTTGGCCCCGGCGCACCAGATTCAGGATTCCTTGGGCCGCACAACAGGCGACTTGATAACTTTCCCCCCGTCTTTTCGAGTCCCCCTCGAATGGACACTGGCTGTTCTGCAGAATTCAGATGCGGAAAGGACTTGCAATCTGGACAGAGGGGCACGGTGGTTTAAGGTATAATAATAATAACTGATGAAGCATCCACGCTAGGGACATGCAATGACGTGCAGGAAAGTGCAATATTGTAAATATTATAGATTTAAAAAAAAAGAAAGCTGTCCACTCTTGACCCTATCAGCTCCGGACTTTGAAGGGCATTACCTCCGCGCCCCCCACCACCAGCTCTGCATGCTGTGGGCCCAGTGCCAGGATGACCGGGGTAGGAGGGGAGTGCTTGCGGTGGTGGAAGTGAGTTGGGTGTGGCTTGAGATGAGAACCAGGATGGGGGTGGGGGGTGGGGGCGGGGGAGGGGCTGAGGGACGCCTCCTCCAGGCAGGCAGTTTAAGAGAATTTTTTTTTTTTTTTTAAAGGGTGGGGCTTCCTGGTGGCTCAGTTGGTAAAGAACCTGCCTGCCAGTGCAGGAGACCCAGGTTCGATCCCTGGCTTGGGAAGTCCCCGTGGAGGAGGGCATGG
>NW_011487693.1:20695-20915 GCF_000754665.1 Bison bison bison
GCGGAGACCGTCGCGGGGGCGGGAAGAGCGAGCAGGGGACGGTTGGACCACCCCAACTCGGCCCCCTCTTCGGGCGGTCCGTGCGTCCTGGGACGACCCTCGGCCACTTGGAGCTGCCCTGCGACCTCTCCTGCGGCTGCCAGTTCCCACCCTGTGCATGCGGCCTGCGCCACGCGCCTTTCCAAGATCTCAGTCTAGGAAACAGGGAAAAAAAAAAAAA
>NW_011487693.1:21015-21438 GCF_000754665.1 Bison bison bison
GGCACACGCGCCCTACCTGATGTTCCCGCCGCCGCCCTTCGGGCTGCCCATCGCCTCCCTGGCCGAGTCGGCCTCGGCTGCCGCCGTCGTGGCCGCCGCGGCGAAGAGCAACAGCAAAAACTCCAGTATCGCCGCCCTAAGGCTGAAGGCGCGCAAGCACGCGGAGGCCCTGGGGCTCTGACCCGCCGGCCCGCCGCCCCGCGCGCGCCCCGGGCCCCGCCACCCCGTGCATCCCTCCGTCCGTCAGTCCGTCCGCCCGGGCGTCCTGCCCTCTACCCCTCCGCTCCCCGCACCGCCCCCCACTCTCCGCCTCGCCGGGCCGCACGGACACCTCGGAGCCAGGGAGCAGCGAACTCCCCGCGCCGGGGCCGCCCTGGGAGATCCCTCTCCACCCCCTGCAGGCCTCGGGAGGGGACATCGGGG
>NW_011487694.1:0-362 GCF_000754665.1 Bison bison bison
GATCACTGCAAAGAAATAGAGGAAAACAACAGAACGGGAAAGACTAGAGACCTCTTCAAGAAAATTAGAGATATCAAGGGAATATTTCATTCAAAGACGGGCTCAATAAAGGACAGAAATGTTATGGACCTAACAGAAGCAGAAGATAGTAAGAAGAGGTGGCAAGAATACACAGAAGAACTGTACAAAAAAGATCTTCATGACCCAGATAATACAGTGATGTGATCACTGACCTAGAGCCAGACATCCTGGAACGTGAAGTCAAGTGGGCCTTAGGAAGCATCACTTCAAAACAAAGCTAGTGGCGGTGATGGAATTTCAGTTGAGTTATTTCAAATCCTGAAAGATGATGCTGTGAAAGT
>NW_011487694.1:462-1088 GCF_000754665.1 Bison bison bison
TGAAATGTTCCTTTGGTATCTCTGATTTTCTTTGAAGAGATCCCTAGTATTTCCCATTCTGTTGTTTTCCTCTATTTCTTTGCATTGATCGCTGAAGAAGACTTTCTTATCTCTTCTTGCTATTCTTTGGAACTCTGCATTCAGATGTTTCTATCTTTCCTTTTCTCCTTTGCTTTTCGCTTCTCCTCTTTTCACAGCTATTCGTAAGGCCTCCCCAGACAGCCATTTTGCTTTTTTGCATTTCTTTTCCATGCTAACTGCCAATTCCACACTTCTCCCAAGAATGATGAGGCTGACATTTATTCAAGTATACTAGAAGTTTTAATGGGATTACCTTTGATGAAGTCATATTTTGCCAAGCAGATAGAATCTGCACTTGCCCTATGGTGCACACCATGTACCAGAGGATTACCTCAAGCTGGTGAGAGAATTGAGTTCTTGACCCCCTAAGAGATTTCATTCAAAAACCTAACTCAATTTAGTCAAAGAACCTTCTTTAAAATTTTACCTTATTGTGGGGCAAGTTGTTTAATTCTTATAAGATACAGCATTGAAGAAAATGTGAAGCATTTCATTTACCTGTTCATTTGTGGGTGCTAGCAAAAAAAAAAAATCATCAATATGAA
>NW_011487694.1:3098-3427 GCF_000754665.1 Bison bison bison
TTTTTTAACAAAGGTCCATCTAGTCAAGGCTATGGTTTTCCCAGTAGTCATGTACGTATGTGAGAGCTGGACTATAAAGAAGGCTGAGCACTGAAGAATTGATGCTTTTGAACTGTGGTGTTGGAGAAGACTCTTGAGAGTCTCTTGGACTGCAAGGAGATCCAACCAGTCCATCCTAAAGGAGATTAGTCCTGGGTGTTCATTGTAAGGACTGATGTTGAAGCTGAAACTCCAATACTTTTGCCACCTGATGCAGAGAGCTGACTCATTTGAAAAGACCCTGATGCTGGGAAAGATTGAGGGCAGGAGGAGAAGGGGACAACCGAGGA
>NW_011487694.1:4236-7902 GCF_000754665.1 Bison bison bison
TGATCTCCTTGCTGTCCAAGGGACTTTCAGGAGTCTTCTCCAGCACCACAGTTTGAAGGCATCAATTCTTTGGCATTCTGCCTTCTTTATGGTCCAGCTCTCTCTACTATACATAACCACTGGGAAGACCATAGCCTTGACCATATGGACTTTTGCTGGCAGAGTAATGTCTCTACTTTCAATACACTGTCTATGTTTGTCATCACTTTCCTGCCAAGAAGAAATTGTCTTCTGATTTTATGGCTGCAGCCACTGTCTGCAGTGACTTTGGAGCCCAAGAAGAGGAAATCTGTCACTACTCCCATGTTTTCCTCCTCTATTTGTCATGCAGTAATGGGGCCAGATGCCATGATCTTAGTTTTTTAATATTTAGTCTTAAGCCAGCTGTTTCACTCCCCTCCTTCACCCTCATCAAGAGACTCTTTAGTTCGCTTCACTTTCTACCATTAGAGTGGTATCATCTGCACATCTGAGGTTGTTGATGTTTCTCCTGCCTATCCTGATTCCAACTTGTAACTCATCCAGCCTGGCATTTCTCGTGATGTACTCAGCTTATAGGTTAAACAAATAGAGTGACTGCAGACAACCCTGTTGTATTCCTTTCTTGATCTTGAACCAATCAGTTGTTCCATGTAAGGTTCTAACTATTGCTTCTTGATCTGCATACAGGTTTCTCAGAAGACAGGTAAGATGGTCTGGTATTCCCATCTCTGTCTAAGAGCTATCCACGGTTTGTCATGATCCACACAGTCAAAGGTTTTAACATAGTCTATGAAACAGAGATAGGTGTTTTTCTGAAATTCCCTTGCTTTCTCTATAATCCAGTGAATACTGGCAGTTTGATCTCTAGTTCCTCTTCTGCTTTATTGAATATTACTTTTTGTCTCCTCAGAGCTCCAGCAGAACTTATGGTCAGTACTCACATGGATACTTAGCATGTATTACCCCAAATTATAGATATCCTTTCAGACATATTTTATACATCATCTCACTAGAATGCAAGAACATATTTCATCTCAAGTTTATCTTATACCATTCTACCTCTGTGTTCAGACCAATGCTGATCACTTAGCTGACATTCAGTAGGTACCTGTTTCTATGGCTAAACCTTTAAAAACTTCCACAGGGACCTGAGAAGTACACTGAATCGGAATTCAATAATTTCTAAATTGTCACTAATGTAGCACTCTGAATTCTTCCAATAAATCCATGGAGTCATAAGCATTCATTTCAATATAACAATGAATGCAGTCTGTTAGAAGAGACAGTGATTTTAAAGAAGATACATGAACTTCTCAGAAACTGCTTCTGTAACATCTGTCACATTAAATTCTAAACATTCTAATAGTTTTTAGTTCCAGTAAAACAGTATGAAGGAGACACACAAAATATGTCATCTCTCAATAAAAGAGGCCCTGACCTAAATTCAGACCATTCTGGCTATAGCATGTGGGCTTATCAAATGCTTGGAGGCATTTAAGTTTAGAACACTCATTCTTGAATGCCCAGATTTTCACACACATCTTAAATGAAAGCCATTGTAAGGCAGTTTCTTCTGGAAGACTCTGCTCACCGAATCTCTGTGGTTTATAGCATCAAATGACTTAGAGGTCATGTTTAGGCCACAAAAGTAATACCCATTCTGTATAGATACCAGGTCCTTTTAGCTCCTCTTGTTCTTTTTTGTGCTGAATGTTCCACAGTTTAGTCTGAATAAACCTGTTCAGAATTTTGACGTTATACTGTTTGAAAACCAAGCTTAAGGTTCTGGAGTTAAATGAAAGAAAGGAGGTGATCAAAGAAGTCTAGGTACCTTACATACACACATGAACACACACATACACTTACAGTGAAGACTGTTAGCATTTGAGAAAATGGCAGTTCTCATATTCTTCCACAAAATTCTTTGACCTAACAATCAGAATAAAGTAAACAATATTAATTCACTTTTAAAGAGAGTGGGCTTTTAGAACAGGCTCATTGTTAGTCAAAATATTTGTAGAATGACACTTCTCCAAAAAGACTCTGGAAAATAGGGATATTGGGAAGTGACATCTTCCTGGATTCTAGGCCCAATAAAAACTAAGACATAATGCAATGAATCATGTATAGGATGTTGTTGAAACTTCAGCTAGATGATTGCTTTTCTCTAATGTTTGGGGTGGTCTGCTTCACTTAAGTGAATAAAGCCTTTTCTGTGTGTTAGGAGATAGAATGACTAGGTCTCCTAGGTTGCAAATGGCTTCAGAACATCTACACCACTAAAATACTGACTAAACCTAAGAGGGCTAACAAGTTTTAAAATAGAAACAACAGAAAATTATATTTTTAACCATATACTTCACTAAATAACACTCCACGTGACAACATAGAAAGACAACTTTTGTCATGGAAAATAGATCATTATACTTTTTCTATAGAAAGCATTTCTGATATTCAAATTGCCTTCACATACTTATTTTATCCATAACATTTTGTTGTTGAAGGACTAAATGAAAAAAAAAAGTTTATCTCTTCAAAAATTCATATTCATTTTTATAATAATAGGTATATGTGTGTGAAGGAAGGCTTATTTTAAATAATATAATGAAATATATATGAATACAGAAAAGGCTAACGTAGGAGAGCTCAGAATAATTGAGTATGCTCTGTAAGGCATCTCTGAGTCAGAATCCACAAAGCAAAAACTGCTGCTTCCAATAAAAAATAATTACTCTCTCTGCCTCCAATTTCTCACTGTTATAACAATTTCAACATACTAAACTAAAATCTTCACAGCTCCCCATGAAATCCTAAGTTTTTTAACCCTCTTAACGGTTTACCCAGTTCCCTCTTTCCTTTCCATTTTTTCCATATATACAATCTTTCAGGACCTAGCTCAAAGATCACCATTTTCATGAAGCCCTTAATGACTTTACTAGGTGAAAAGAACTTCATTTTATCTATTTTATTCTAATTATCTCATGTATATCCTCCTTTTTCCGTTAGTATACATGTATTATAACCATAATATAAATATGCTATAAATATAAATATGTTTTTCTATTATATTTCACCAAATAAGCTTCCCTAAAGGAAAGCTCTCTGTCTAATGCATCTTTTCATTTTCTCTAGAATGTCTAGCACATAGGCAAGCATACAGTAGACTTTTAATAAGGACTTTCAGGAGAAAATATTCAGGCACATGGATGATACAAGTGACAGTGCCTTATGGCTTTTAAACAATAGCGTATTTTCTATCTTAGAATTACCAGATCAAATACTGTTAACACATAATATTTCCAAACATAGAGAATTTTAGGGTTTGAAGATTCTGTTATTTTTCAAATGCAGACCCTCAGATCCTGAAAGGAGAAGCCACTGGCCTGAGGTAAAAAACTAGTTAGTAAATATCCAGACATAGAATGGTGAGATGCTGACATTGACACTGGTGTTCTAATGTCAACCTGTACTGCCCCCTCAGGAGTTTTTCCTAGTCTTCCACACAAAACTTATCATTTAATTATATTCATATTTTGTTTATATCATTCCTTTTTTTTTGATTCTTTGACAAAGTCACAGCTGATGCAAGAAGAAACTCTGAAAATTTTATAGTATTGACATTCACTGTAACTAAAGTTGCACACTGGAATATCTATTACTGGAGAAATTAATCAAAAATGAATG
>NW_011487694.1:8002-9221 GCF_000754665.1 Bison bison bison
TTGGGTTTTTTTTTTTTGTTAGCTCTCTCCAGGTTTCATCAATAACACAGATTTCTTTACCATAGTAAGAATGACTATTGCTATGTCTATTTAGGGGGAAATATGAAAGTCTTTTATCCATTTGTATTCTTTGCTTACACTCTTTTGGGGGATTTTGTTACTTCATAAAATCTTTTTCCAAGATTATTACTTCCTTTGGCACCCCTTCCTAAAACTGTGGCTAGGTTAGTCTTTTTCAGAATGTAAACTATTTGAAGAACTTCATTCATCATTGTAGCACAATGAAAAGTATTTCTAGAAATCAAGTTCTCTATGGAAATATGACTAGAGTGCTCAACATCTTCAAAAGCTCCAATCATTTTAAGGAATCACTAGTCCTGAAAGCACAGATCGTGCTGTCTTGTTCTTTAATATCCATAATAAAATTCTTGTTATCCCAAATAAGACAATAGAGAAGGGTTCAAATACTGATAAGTGTTCTTACCCAAATATACATTTCATTAGGATAAAGTTATGCATTTCTTTCTATCAGATTTGAAACATGATTTGGTTGAATTTGGCTCTGTAATGAAAAAAGCCACCTTGGCATTTTCACCAGAAGTAACCCATATTGCCTTATTTCCCCTATATTGTTGGTAGGTTTATTACCTTAGATTAGCTTCTTGGGGTGATAGGCTGGAATGTTTTCCCTGAGTCTGAAAAGGATATGCTCTAAATGGTTCAGAATGGCTTAAATCTAAGTCCTTCCATGTCCCTAGCAACACGTAGATTGTGTTTTCAAGTTGCTGTGTTCTTCAGTGATAAAGTTCCAATATAGATTTATGTTGTTGTTGCTATTGTTAGTTCACTAAAAAAACTAATTATGAATATTATCAACAGACATATTATTTGCCCTTTATTAAGATGAATGAAGAAAGATGACTAGAATTTTCATAGTTGGAAATTTGATAAGTGGAATGATATTAGAGGTGAAAAGATAAGCTATGTAAATTTAAAACTGACATAGTATAAATCAGAAATAGAGAGGAGACTGTCTTTTATAATCAACATTCATCTAAAAAATATTTTTCTGTCCAAAAATATTTTTCTGTCCAAAAATATTTTTCTGTCAACTATGAGCTTGATTTTGCACAAGGCAGGACTCAATTAGAGGTAAAGCAAAGCCTAATCAATGATTACTTTCAAAAACCCTCTTGATTTTAGAAATCAAGTGTTTAGC
>NW_011487694.1:9321-10025 GCF_000754665.1 Bison bison bison
AATGTGCTAAAAAGAGATTTGCACCTTGATCCATGGATTAACATTTGTCATGTTTGTGTAGGTAATTTAAAAGAAGTTTAAAATCTACAAGGTCTATTTTTTTTAAAACAATTTCACACTGGAGGTAAGCAAAGGGATGAATTAGGTTCTGAAGTACAATAAACAGATACATTAATTGACTACTTTTTTGCTTTGATAATCTTGTATGGAACAAATTGAATGCCACAAAATCTGTTGCCCTATGTACAAGGGGAATTTTAACCTCCTTGTACAATTTTGATTGAGGTAAGTGGGTTGGTACAGGATTCAAGGGACCAGAGAAATCTAAACTCACTGCAGAATAGCCCAATGTGCCCAGGTGCTGAGAACCCATTGAATGGATATGTATCTACTCAGACTGGAACCAGTATAAAGTCTTGCTAAATATTTTTTCAAGCTTTTATTTTTAAAATTTCATAAATCTCTCACCCTACAATACACAACTGGGGGATGATAGGAATGCATCAGATAGAGATGGCAAAGTGTATTGAAAGAATAAAAATAGAGACATTGTTCATTAACTGAGTTATGAAAACCAACTTCTTGAGAATCCTCCAGGTATAATATGTGCATAACTCAACATCATCCCTTGTGAGAAAGAGATACATATACTTTACTCCTTACCAGGTTTGCTGATCTTTATGATTCCTTTTGATAAACTCAGT
>NW_011487694.1:10206-11040 GCF_000754665.1 Bison bison bison
CATCATATTAATACTTGCTTTAGCAGTCAACTCATGGTAAATCCTTTATCTTATTCCAGTCACTACCTTTCATCACATATTAATTTGAAGCAAAATCCAGGCATTATAGTTTTATATCCATAAGTATTTCAGTATGGATCTCTAAAGATAATTTTTTAAACATAGAAAGAAGAAAACTATCAAATTATACCATTTAAATAGTTTCTTAATATCATCAAATGTCTAATTAGTACTCATTTCCAAATGTATCACTAATGACATAAATTTTTGTTTCAATCCATGTGTAAACAAGGCTGATACAACGTAATTGAAAAATATCTCTTTAAACTCCTATTTAAAAATTATGTATTTTGTTTTGAGATAAGTAGATTGCAAAAAAAAGTAGATTGAGATAAAAGTAGATGCAATTGTAGGAAATAATACAGAGAGAGCCTATGTTTCCTTTACTAGTAATGTCTTGCAAAGCTTTAGTATAATACCACAACCAAAATGTTGGCATTAATGCAATTAAGATACAGAAAGTTTCCATCACCATGGAATCCCTCTCTATAGCACAACTACTTCCCTCCTGCCCCTCCTTAACCCCTGACAACCACTAATCTATTCTATATTTCTATAGTGTTATCATTTCAACAATGCTATAAAAATGGAATCATATAGTGAGTAAGCTTTAGGCTTTTTTCCCACTCATTCATCCAAGATGTTGACTGTATCAATAGTTTGTTCATTTTTATTTGCTGAGTAGTATTCAATGAAATGGATGCAAAGGAATTTATTTATTAAATTGCCCACTGAAGGACATATGGATTATTTCTAGTTTTTAGCTATTGTAAA
>NW_011487694.1:11952-12952 GCF_000754665.1 Bison bison bison
AACCAGTCCATCCTAAAGGAAATCAGTCATGAATATTCATTTGAAGGACTGATGCTGAAGTTGAATCTCCAATACTTTGGCCACCTGATGCAAAGAAATGACTCATTTGAAAAGACCCTGATACTGGGAAAGATCGAAGGCAGGAGGAGAAGGGGATGAGAGAGGATGACACGGTTGGTTGGCATCACCAGTGTGATGGACATGAGTTTGAGTAGGCTCCGGGAGTTGGTGATGGACAGGGAAGCCTGGCGTGCTGCAGTTCCATGGGGTCACAAAGAGTCGGACATGACTGAGCGACTGAACTGAACTGAATTGAAACCTTAAAGTGGTGTGCTACTCTCTAACATATGATTATTAGTGTTTAATTTATTTTTAAGCTTGCCTTAATATAGTTGTAGTTCAATAGAGAAAATACAAGTCTCTAGGAAAATATGATATAATCTCTTTGATTTGAAATTTTCTATTTGAGCCATATGATCACTGCCACCCACATGCCATCTGGTGACACATCTCTGGATGACACATAGGAAGTAATAAGCCTCTAAAATCTTGCCCTATAAATCTAAATCAAGAAAGTGCTTATAAAGAGGTTCATATTGCTAAATGATAAGGGAGAATTTTCTGACTTTTAGGAAGTGTTTTAATTTTAGCTAATTAAAGAACATCAACAACAGCAATAACAAAACTTTTTGCTTCTATTCAGTATTATTTGATTGAAATTATGAGTCTTCCAGCAAAACAACTAGATGCCATGTGGATAAAATTCACCCTCCCAATTTCAGTTTCTACTTTCAGTAGATACCCAAATATTAGAGCTAGTAGGACAGTGTTTTTATATCATATCTGGTTAGTCATCAAAGTTGCTGCAGATAATTGCCTCTGTTTTATGTAAATTTTTACAGTTTTGAGCCTTGGTTGTACATTAGAATTCCCTGTTGTTGTTTAGTCGCTAAGTCGTATCTGACTCTTTGCAACCCCATGGGCTGCAGCATGCCAGTCT
>NW_011487694.1:13052-14495 GCF_000754665.1 Bison bison bison
TTGTTTTTAGATTCAACATACAAGTATGATCATATGGTACTTGTCTTTCTCTGACTTATTTTGCTTAGCATAATACCCTCTAGGTTCATCTGTGTTGTCACAAATGGCTAGATTTCACAAAGTTCATTTGTTGTTGTGTGTATGTATGTGTGTGTATACATACCACATCTTTATCCATTCATCTATTGATGGACATTTTCAGTGGTGTCCACATCATGGTTTTTATAGGTAATGCTGTAATGAACATTGGGGTGCATATGAGTTTAAATTTAACTCTTGCTAAATCTGTTGGTGGAAAAACAGCTTTTTTCCATGTGGATTAAATAATTAAATAGTAAACATCCACTAGCAATATCTTGTTGGAAAAGAATAAACACAACCTCTTTAATGGGTAAAAATGGTCATCATATGCAGTGAGCCCACACCTCTCAAATCACTGGATTTTGGTAAGTTATATAGAGCAAAAAGTCAATTTCTACATAAGCCAAACAAACAGAAGGTAAGAATAGTTTATAAAGTAAAATTAAAACACCAGTTAGTAGAAAAAGAAAGCCAATGGTAGTCAAAATACTTCTGTTAATAACAGAAGAAATGTTTCAGTGTTTTCAATACCTCAGTGAGATGCGATCAGTTGTACAGGAGTAGAGTTATTCCTGGAAAAGTCAATATAAAATCAGGCTGATTTCTTCTCTTGTTTATAAACAGAGCCAGTGTTACATTTAAACAGTAGTTAGTTGCCAGCCAATAAAGTTACTAATCTCAACATATATGTTTACTTTTCTTTTAAAACATTCTACTTTTTCATTATTTGGACAAATTAAGAAACATGTCAGTAACCAACAGAAAAACACTTAAAACACTTCCTTATAGGGAGTAAGGAACTGTTGCTTTGTATTATAAGCCTTTATATGTGAGGCAACATACTACATACTTGGAGTAAACATTTTAAAAATAAATCACTTCAGTTGCGTCTGACTCTTGGGAACCTAAGGATGGTAAACCGCCAGGCTCCTCCAGCCATGGGATTCTCGAGACAAGAATACTGAAGTGGGTTGCCATTTCCTCCTCCAGGGTATTTTTCCCACCCAAGGATTGAATCCACATCTTTTAGTTATCCTGCATTTGCAGGTGGAATCTTTACCACTAGCACCAACAGGGAAATCCTAAAAAAAGCAAATGAGTAAAAGTAAACCTTAAAACTGTGTGCTACTCTCTAACAGATGATGCTGTGAAAGTGCTGCACTCAACAGGACAGCAAATCTGGAAAACTCAGCAGTGGCCACAGGAATGGAAAAGGTAGGTTTTCATTCCAATTCCAAAGAAAGGCAATGCCAATAAATGCTCAAACTACTCACAATTGCACTCATCTCACAGGCTAGCAAAGTAATGCTCAAAATTCTCCAAGCCAGGCTTCAACAGTATGTGAACCGTGAACTTCCAGAT
>NW_011487694.1:16240-16746 GCF_000754665.1 Bison bison bison
TGACCTAGAGGGGTGGAATGGGAAGCTGTTGAGCCTCTTTATATATATATATAACTTATAATTATAACTTCTCCATGTCGCTGTACAGCAGAAAACAATACAACATTGTAAAGCAACTATCTGCCAATTAAAAGTAAAGTAATTGGCCTCCAATTAAAATAAATAAATTTAAATTAAAAAAACAATAAATTAAAAATATATATTGTGAATAAATAGGTCATAATTTTGGGGATCAGAACAAAGAAAAAATGAAACGCACACTTTGGTGCTATACTGAGATATAAAACAAGGTAAACACCAAACTTTTGTGGGTAAGATCTAATATTGTTTTCTAAGCAGTGTTAGTCATACAGACCTTAAAAAACAATATATAGACAAAAGAACATGAAAGATATAAGCTATTTAATACAAATGGGGAAAATGAACCTCTTTTATAGTAAGAATAATTTTCCTAAGGACCTAATAGAAGATCTTAAATTGAACACAACATGCCTTTTTTTGTAAAC
>NW_011487695.1:0-572 GCF_000754665.1 Bison bison bison
GACTGAGTAACTACCACTATCACTATAAAACAAGCTTGAGTAAGGCCATGTCTGAGTCTAGATTGACACCACAGTGGCGACAGCAAGTGCAGAGACCATCCTAGAAATATTGGAGGACTTCCTGAGTAGGCAGATTGGCTGCAGCTCACTGTGTGATGAGGATAGCTGAGTGAGTGAAGTCGCTCAGTCATGTCTGACTCTTTGTGAACCCATGGACTGTAGCCCACCAGGCTCCTCTGTCCATGGGATTTTCCAGGCAAGAATACTGGAGTGGGTTTCAACCACTCTATCTATATATTTTTGTCTTTTTTTCTTTTTCATACTGTTCTTTTAAAATATTCTTTTATTTTTAAACTTACTTTTCTTTGTTTTAATGCTTTTATTTAAAATTATTTTATTTTTTTCCTATTTCTACAGTACTTTTTGTTGTATTGCATTTCCCTCCATGGTTTTGGTTTAGTATTTTTGCTAGTATAGTTTATAATATTCATTCCATTTATGGGTTTGATTACTGGTTTGATTGCTCTCTCTTTTTTTTTTTGTTGTTGTTGTTGTTCATTTTTATTATTTTT
>NW_011487695.1:672-1452 GCF_000754665.1 Bison bison bison
GCTATAAGGCATGAGACTCTTGGAACAAGTCCAGAGGGAACAGTTCATAATCTTGAAAACAAGATATGATCCTGGGGTCTGAAAACCGACCCTAGACTGTTTCTCAACTGGTGTCTCAGAGTCACATGTTTTACGTATCTGGTGGAAAATCTATAGATAAGAATATTAGTCTTAGTTACTGATTTGTTATTGATTACTGTTTCCTAATTACTCAGTGGTTAATGATCAATTTGTTCTTTGGCCCTGAAGGCCACATGAGTTAGAGTTTAACTCCCAGCATATTCTTTCATTCACGGCTGAAAGTATAATAAAGCTGGCTTGGAGTTAGTTTTGGCACCTTCACCTTGGAGTGGTGTTGGTCCCCTGATCCTTGCTTTACTCTGAATTCTTGTGTCTCGTTTCTCATTCTCTCACCGTATCGTGCTTTTGGAAACCCTGCTTGTCGAGCTGGTCTCGACAATACTAAGTTCACAGATATGCCAAAACATGCCATTGGATGCAGCACTGAGAGACAAGATCCAGCTCCACCCAACAGAACACAGACACAAATCCACCCCACCAGGAAACCTTTACAAGCCACTGATCCAAATCCACCCACTGGGGGCAGACTTAACAACTTCAGATGAAATATGATCTTTAGCCTGCACAAAGAAGACCCTAAACACAGTAATGAATGGATAAGAAAGCTATGGTACATATACACAATGGAGTATTACTCAGCCATTAAAAAGAATACATTTGAATCAGTTCTAATGAGGTGGATAAAACTGGAACCTATTA
>NW_011487695.1:4955-5717 GCF_000754665.1 Bison bison bison
AGGACTGATGCTGAAGCTGAAATTCCAATACTTTGGCCACCTCATGCGAAGAACCAACTGATTTGAAAAGACCCTAATTCTGGGAATCATTGAGGGCAGGAGGAGAAGGGGACAACAGAGGATGAAATGGTTGGATGGCATCACCGACTCAATAGACATGAGTTTGGGTGAACTCCAAGAGTTGTTGATGGACAGGGAGACCTGGCGCGCTGCAGTTCATGGGGTCACAAAGAGCCGGACACGACTGAGCGACTGAAATGAACTGATTAAAAGAGATAGGAAAGAGACTACACAATGATCAATGAATCAATCTGAAAAGAAGATATAATAATTGTAAATATATATGCACCCACATAAGTTCAGTTCAGTTCAGTTGCTCAGTCATGTCCAACTCTTTGTAACTTCATGGACTGTAGCATGACAGGCTTATCTCTCCATCACCAACTCCTGGAGCTTGCTCAAACTCACGTCAATGGAGACAGTAATGCAATCCAACCATCTCATCCTCTGTCACCCCCTTCTCTTCCTGCCTTCAATCTTTCCCAGCATCATGGTTTTTTTCCAAAGAGTCAGTTCTTTGCATCAGGTGACCAAAGTATTGAAGTTTCAGCTTCAGCATCAGTCCCTCCAATGAATATTCAGGACTTTTTTCTTTTGGATTGGCTGGATTGACATCCTTGAAGTCCATGGGACTCTCAAGTGTCTTCTCCAACACCACAATTCAAAAGCATGAATTCTTCGGCACTCAGCTTTCTTTATGGT
>NW_011487695.1:5817-6440 GCF_000754665.1 Bison bison bison
TGAAGACTCTGGAAAGTCCCTTGGACTACAAGGAGATCCAACCAGTCCACCCTAAAGGTGATCAGTCCTGGGTATTCACTGGAAGTGAGAGAGTCAATTCCTAGGTACATTGATAAGAAGTCCCGGGGTCCCCAAGGAGATAGGGGTCTGGAATTCTCAAGGAGGAGGAAAGGACAAACGTTTTTTCCCTCTACATTCTTTAGTCTTAGTCACATAAACTGTTTTTATCTTTAAACCTGGAACCAATGATTTCACAAGTAACAACTCAGTTTGAACTCTGTACTAAGGATTTTTCTCCTTCCTTAGAGCCTTCTGGCTAATCCCGTTATCTTAAAATGTGGATTGTTGGAGTGGGTCTATTAAGATCGTTGCAACCTCAGGACATTCTTCTGATTAATTGTAATAACTAATTGGAAAGTATATAATTCCATTGTTAACATTTCTACTCCCTTCTGATGTCTGAAGCTTTCTCTATCCCTTTTATACTTTAATAAAACTCTATTACACAAAAGTTCTGAGTGATCAAGCCTTGTCTCTGGCACCAGATTGAATTCTTCTCCTCTGGAGGCCAAGAATCCTGGCATCTTTTGTAGTTCAGCAACAACCTTTCAGAAGGACTGATG
>NW_011487695.1:10438-10739 GCF_000754665.1 Bison bison bison
CCTCCCCATCTCCTAGAGTTTGTGTAGGCTCATTGCATCGGTGATGCTAGCCAACCATCTCATCCTCTGTCATCCCCTTCTCCTCCGGCCCCCAATCCCTCCCAGCATCAGGGTCTTCTCAAATGAGTCAGCTGTTTGCATAAAGTGGCCAAAGTATTGGAATTTCAGCTTCAACATCAGTCCCTCCAATGAACACCCAGGACTGATCTCCTTTAGGATGGACTGGTTGGATCTCCTTGCAGTCCAAGGGACTCTCAAGAGTCTTCTCCAACACCACAGTTCAAAAGCATCAATTCTTCAG
>NW_011487696.1:0-471 GCF_000754665.1 Bison bison bison
CTGAAAGTTCAACTGAAACACAAAACTGAGCAGTTCTTTCAATACACTCACTGATCCTATTATTAATAGAGTTATTAATAATGATGATTAGGGCCTTTCAAGGAGTAAGCATCTTGACTGAAGAATCTGAGGAACTATATCCAATGAGGAAGAAAGAACTATAAATGGATCACTCCTCACAGAGACTAAACTCAATTTCTGAATCATATCAATCCTAGTTGGGTAAACAGATAAAGATTTGCTAGTTGTTCTAGCTAGTCCCCTATTGAAGTACTATAAATAAGTATATAATTCCTCTAAGGAGATAGATATTTATCAATATCTTGCAGAGTCTCAGATTATCTAACAACTTTTGAAACATAATATATGAAATCCAATCAGAAATTGCCAAGCACATAAGTAGTTATACTCTGTGATCAAAAACTAAGACACATACTACAAAATAATAATAAACTCATGGATTATCCAAAT
>NW_011487696.1:4279-4651 GCF_000754665.1 Bison bison bison
TACTTAAGCTTATACTCAATTCCTGTTTTACTTTCCAAAACTCTAAACTTTTCTTACATCAGATGAAATGTTCTATTGTGAGTGAGAAAGGCATAATTTGAGAACAAATGTTAATCAACTGCACTTTGTTTGAGTAAAGCAATGTACTTCTAGCAACAGAATGCTTCTAATTTGGGGATAGTACCCTAAATGAGAACCAAAAAAAAAAGTGATGAAGAGAATATTGAAAAATAATTTATGCAAAATAAGTAGTATGTGGACATTTCAGTTCAGCTCAACTCAAATGTAGGACAGGAAGAAATCCACAGATATAAATTAAGCATTTATGGGAACTTTTTCCCAGATATATCTGCTAATTCTGAAAGTTCAACT
>NW_011487697.1:0-716 GCF_000754665.1 Bison bison bison
AATGATCAATCCAACCATCTCATCCTCTGTTGTCCCCTTCTCCTCCTGCCTGCAATCTTTCCCAGCATCAGGGTCTTTTCCAATGAGTCAGCTCTTCACATCAGGTGACTAAAGTATTAGAGCTTCAGCTTCAGCCTCAGTCCTTCCAATGAATATTCAGGATTTATTTCCTTCAGGATTATCTGGGTGATTGCCTTGCAGTTCAAGGACTCTCAAGAGTCTTTTCCGACACCACAGGGCCATGACTGACGGATAAAACCCCAATTCTTCAGAAGAGCCTCCAGGTTCTTTCCAGTCCAGCCCTGCTCAATCCTTCCAGCCCTGCCTGCCTCACCTTGGGCGCTCCCAGGCCCACACCCTCTGCCCGGGCCTGAGTGTACCTCCTGGGAGCGGGAGCCCTTTCCCACCAGTGACTCCGCCTGGTTGTTCCTCCTCCAGCCGCCCCTGGACCTCACCCCTCCCTCGGGCCCAGCTCCTCTGTCACCCCGGGAGCCCAGCCCACTCCCCACCGCATCACCAGCTCCGACCTTCTGACCCCATCGGGCCCGTTACGCTGCACAGAGACACAACTCTTTCCTGTCCCTCTGAACCCACAGAAGAGGAAGAGCATGTTTGATCAGTTCTATCCCTCGCCTCCTTTGTGACCTGATAGAGTCCTCCATACAATCAGCTTCCAACCCATAGAGCTTGTGGGTTCCAGCTCTGCTACCTAGGTG
>NW_011487697.1:4915-5091 GCF_000754665.1 Bison bison bison
CATCTATTAGTGTCCTCTTTGATTTCTTTCACCAGTGTTTTATAGTTTTCTATATATAGGTCTTTTGTTCTTTAGGTAGATATATTCCTAAGTATTTTATTCTTTCTGTTGCAATGGTGAAAGGAATTGTTTCCTTAATTTCTCTTTCAGTTTTCTCATTATTAGTGTATAGGAAT
>NW_011487698.1:0-284 GCF_000754665.1 Bison bison bison
CTGTTTAGACATCAATGAGAAGTTAATAATTTGATGTCTAAACAGTATTCAAATGTTTGAAAATTAAATATCACACATCTAAAACAATCCATGGGTCAAAAGATCAAAAGGAAAAATTTGAATTATTTAGCTGAAAGATAATGAAAATAAAATATATCAATATCTGTCAGAATCAGGTAAATCAGTTATTAGAGGAAAAGTATAAAATTTAATGACTATATTAGAAAAGGTGTGAAATCACTTATACAGTTTTGCCTTAAGAATATAAAAAAGAAAAGTTAATC
>NW_011487698.1:4853-5046 GCF_000754665.1 Bison bison bison
CTCTTGCTTTTTTGATGATCCAGCAGATGTTGGCAATTTGATCTCTGGTTCCTCTGCCTTTTATATATTTATACAAAGTTTTTAAACAAGCAAATGAATTTATAGTGAAAGAAAACAGATGAGAGTTTGGGGGAGAGTGGTCACACAGGTATTAAATTTATCAAAAATTGAGCTGTACACTTAAAATCAGGAG
>NW_011487699.1:0-683 GCF_000754665.1 Bison bison bison
GCACTGGTGACTCATTTCATATATGATATTATACATGTTTCAATGCCATTCTCCCATATCATCCCACCCTTTCCCTCTCCCATAGAGTCCCAAAGACTGTTCTATACTTCAGTGCCTCTTTTGCTGTCTCGTATACAGGGTTATCGGAGAAGGCAATGGCACCCCACTCCAGTACTCTTGCCTGGAAAATCCCATGGATGGAGGAGCCTGGTAGGCTGCAGTCCATGGGGTTGCTAAGAGTCGGACACGACTGAGCGACTTCTTTCACTTTTCACTTTCATGCATTGGAGAAGGAAATGGCAACCCACTCCAGTATTCTTGCCTGGAGAATCCCAGGGACGGTGGAGCCTGGTGGGCTGCCGTCTATGGGTTCACACAGAGTCGGACACAACTGAAGCAACTTAGCAGCAGCAGTAGCAGCATACAGGGTTATTTCTTTAAAAACTGGAAATAGAACTGCCTTATGACCCAGCAATCCCACTGCTGGGCATACACACTGAGGAAACCAGAATTGAAAGAGACACGTGTACCCCAATGTTCATCACAGCACTGTTTATAATAGCCAGGACATGGAAACAACATAGATGTCCATCAGCAGATAAATGGATAAGAAAGCTGTGGTACATATACACAATGGAGTATTACTCAGCCATTAAAAAGATACCTTTGAATCAGTTCTAATG
>NW_011487699.1:4335-6880 GCF_000754665.1 Bison bison bison
AAGAGACACAGATGTATAGAACAGTCTTTTGGACTCTGTGGGAGAGGGAGAGGGTGGGGAGATTTGGGAGAATAGCATTGAAACATGTATAATATCATGTATGAAACGAGTCGCCAGTCCAGGTTCGATGCACGGTACTGGATGCTTGGGGCTGGTGCACTGGGACGACCCAGAGGGATGGTATGGGGAGGGAGGAGGGAGGAGGGTTCAGGATGGGGAACGCGGGTATACCTGTGGTGGATTCATTTCGATATTTGGCAAAACTAATACAATATTGTAAAGTTTAAAAATAAAATAAAATTAAAAAGTATATTGTTTTTCCATGAGGATTCAATGCATTTTGGCAACTCTAAAAATATCTCTAAATAATATTATAATTTATTTGTAGATTATTTTGGATTTTCAACATGCATATCATACAATCTCTAATTAAACATTTTCTGGATATGTTGTTTCCAATGTTTTTCCTTTTATTTTTTTCTTGTGTTTGGTTCACTAGCTGAAAACATTAGTACAATTTTAAATAAACAATAAAAGTGGGTATCCTTGACTTCCTCATCTAAAAAGGAAAGTATCAATACTTAACATTTCATGCTTAAAATGTTAAGCAAAGTTATCTCATGTACTATTTTTTGTACGTGTCTGTTTGTTATATTTTGCTTTTTAGTGAGTGAATGTTGAATTTATCAAGCTAATTTCCTCATTTAATTCCTTTAATATTTTGATATGGTAACATATTTTTAAAAAAATTTCTGATCAAAATATGTGTTTTTTCCTGAGAAAATTACTATAAGCATTATATATTTATCTTTTTATTAGTTGATTGGTTTAATGTGTCAGTGTTTTATGTATAATTTAAAATTCTATGATCATTAGTAAGATTGTTCTGTAATTTTATTTTATTGTCCTTTACTTGTTACTTTTTGCCATCAAGATTACATTTGTCTCTTAAAACAAAAATGGTAAGAGGTTCTTCTTATTCAATTCAGTGCATATTATGTAGAAATGAAAAAGAGAGTGTGATAGGGAGATACATAAGGACAGTATTCATATCAAAAAAAACTATAAGTTAATTGCTATTCAGTTCACTTCATTTCTTCAGGAGCGTTCAACTGTTTGTGACCTGATGGACTGCAGCACACCAGGCCTCCCTGTCCATCACCAACTCCTGGAGTCTACTCAAACTCATGTCCATTGCATCAGTGATGCCATTCAACCATCTCATCCTCTGTTGTCCCCTTCTCCTCCCTCCCTCAATCTTTCCCAGCACCAGGGTCTTTTCCAAGGAGTCAGTTCTTCCCATCAGGTGGCCAAAGTATTGGAGTTTCGGCATCAGTCTTTCCAATGAATATTCAGAACTGATTTCCTTTAGGATGGACTGATTGGATCTCCTTGCAGTCCAAGGAACTTCAAGAGTCTTCTCCAACACCACAGTTCAAAAGCATCAGTTCTTCAGAGCTCAGCTTTCCTTATAGTCCAGCTCTCACATCCACACATGACTACTGGTTAACTACTGGAAAAACCATAGCTTTGACTAGACAGACCTTTGTTGGCAAAGTAAGGTCTCAACTTTTAAATATGCTGTCTAGGTTGGTCATAGCTTTTTTTCCGAGGAGTAAGTGTCTTTTAATTTCATGGCTGCAATTAGTCACCATCTGCAGTGACTTTGGAGCCCACCCCCCAAAAAAAATTCTGCCACTGTTTCCACTGTTCCCCCATCTATTTGACATGAAGTTATGGGACCAGATGCCATGATCTTAGTTTTCTCAATGTTGAGCTTTAAGCCAACTTTTTCACTCTCCACTTTCACTTTCATCAGGAGGCTTTTTAGTTCTTCATTTTCTGCTATAAGGGTGGTGTCATCTGCATATCTGAGGTTATTGATATTTCTCCCAACAATCTTGAGTCCAGCTTGTGCTTCTTCTAGCCCAATGTTTCTCATGATGTACTCTGCATATAAGTTAAATAAGCAGGGTGACTGTATACAGCCTTGACGTACTCCTTTTCCTATTTGGAACCAGTCTGTTGTTCCATGTCCAGTTCTAACTGTTGCTTCCTGACCTGCATACAGATTTCTCAGGAGGCAGATCAGATGGTCTGGTATTCCCATCTCTTTCAGAATTTTTCACAGTTGTGGTGATTCACACAGTCAAAGGCTTTGGCATAGTCAATAAAGCAGAAATAGAAGTTTTTCTGGAACTATCTTGCTTTGTTGATGATCCAGAAGATGTTGACAATTTGATCTCTGGTTCTCTGCCTTTTCTAAAAGCATTTTGAACATCTGGTAATTCACAGCTCACATACTGTTGAAGCCTTGCTTGGAGAGTTTTGAGCATTACTTTACTAGCATGTGAGATGAGTGCAATTGTGTGGTAGTTTGAGCATTCTTTGGCATTGCTTTTCTTTGGGATTGGAGTGAAAACTGACCTTTTCCAGTCCTGTGTCCACTGCTGAGTTTTCCAAATTTGCTGGCATATTGAGTGCAGCACTTTCACAGCATCATCTTTTAAGATTTGATGCTGGAATCCCATCTCAACTGGAATCT